>NC_064238.1:5629121-5929121 GCF_023101765.2 Spodoptera frugiperda | reverse complement strand
GTGTTAGCCGTTCCGTCTGATAAAAGGAAATTCAATTAAACGGTCGTAAATATTAGGCAGTACTTCATTACATTCCTCACGGCTCTGATTACAAATGTAATTAACATACAACTAGGTCTAGGAAACAGTTGATTGTTGACATTTTATCCGTAGGAATCGAACCTACAATGTATATTCCAATACACAGTATTACACTTTTAGGTGCTGTAAATAAACATTTTACCTTTCTTAACTTCGGTAGCTTGTAAAAACAAAATTAAGATTTAGTCCCACGTAATTCTTCTTTTTTACTCTCCATTAATGCAATCTAATCCAATGAACCGAAACGAAATGTTCGCGTTGCAATAAAAATCTATAGCAGTAAGGCTGGGTGCTAATCGGTGCGAGTTGGCACGTTGACAGTGTAAATTATCCAGTTCATCTATTCGAGCTTAAATCCAGTTGTACGTCGGACCATACATCAATTGTACTTGATTTACGAAAATAGCTCTTATGTATACTATGGAACAAAGGCACTGTCAACGTCAAACTGTTGGCATATAACTGTGTCTATCCAGACAATCTAAAGGTGAGTTTTAAGGTATGTGATTGGATAGATGGATAGAACACACATGCAAAAGTATTTCTACTATTGTATCGATTCGTCACTTTGGTGGCCGTTAATTAGCACAATTTACTGTTTTGGTTCCAGTCAATTGGCGCCACTAGCGATAATAGTCTAACAGCTATTTATTACTTATACAGTCAATTGATTACTGATCCAGTGTAATCTTGATTTACATTATTAAGTTTATCTTATTAGCAAGATAGACTGCATTAGTCCTCTTATTGAAGACATAGGTAATTAATTTAGTTTCAGAGAGTAAACCTGGATACATAATTATAATGAGTTATTCGAACATCTAAGTATAGACAATGCTTGAGCTTCAGTCTGTGTTTTAACCAAAAATGATAGTTCATGATTGAAATCGTCATTAGTTCATTACAAAAATAAACAATAAAAAAGATACTTGTCCCTTACCTATCTGTGTGGGAGTGGTGGGGAAGAAACTCCTGTCGTTGACGTAGTGGTGTGGACTTGGAGTGACCAGGTTATTGTAGTCTGGCGCGCAAACCATGGCCAGGTAATCCTCACCGCCAGGCTTCACATTCGTGTCCATGTATGCCGTATTTAGGTCGACGTAGTGCTAGAAAAAAACATAATTTAGAATAAACCAAAAATATTTTATGCAAATTCTGAAAAGCTACATGTTATAGAAAAATAGTAGTTAATTGAGTATGGCCTTATTAGGTAATACCTGTTTCTATTAGGTTTATACATACCTATAATTACCTTTTAGGTGTTCTACTAAACTATATTTCTATGAGCAACCTAGTAATATTATTACAAAAATAACCTGAGATTAAGTTAATCCTAAAAGTTTAATAACTTCTAAGTTTTACAAGTTTTGGTTCCAATAAAGACGCTAGCGACATCTGTTGTATAAAACAGAAACTACAAACGCTAGCTAAGATTGCTAAAAGGTTGATGTTAAAACCCAGTCCATTAGTTTCTTCGTATGGATACAAGGTGGCGTGGAAATTAATATTTTTATTTAGTGTTAACAAGGAAGAGTTAAAAATATTAAAAATATTAATTCCTATAATGGTCTACTGTGGTACCTACAACATCGGTTAAAAAGGAAGGAAATTAATTCGTTTTAATTACTACGTTATTAAACCACATTCCTTTTATGAATATCTATGTTATTTTACTAGTTAATTATAAGTAATTCTATAAATAAGAAATAATAATTATAATAAATAGAACTGGGTCAATATTAATTGTGTAGCTATTTAACCAAAGTGTCGAAGTATAATTATTGTAAGTATTCATAGTTTTTAATGAAAATAACCATCGGTTATCGGTAATACCAGAAAATTGCACGCGACTTTGCGTGCATATTATCTACTACTAATGAAGGTAGATACAATTGATATCGTAACTGCTCACAAATAACAACTTCCTTTAGAGTTTGTTAGGTTAGTCGTTTTAAAAAACTTTTTTTTTTAATGTTAAATGGGCCGACGTTTGGCCGCTATCTCGCCTGATGGTAAGTGATGATGCGGCCTACGGTGGAGCACGTCTGCCCATAAGCAACCTATTCACTCGGGCTTTGAAGACACCCAGGTTATACCCATCAGGAAACACAGACTCAGACACTTTAGCTTGTAGTCTTTTATAAAATAAATCGATTTATTATTATGTTCTAATTTTGACTTACATTTCTCACATTATCCTCTAGGAAACCGCCGAGTATTTCTTGCAACTGAGAAAAGGAAGGCCTGCTCGTTGGTTTCTGTTCCCAGCACCTCATCATCACGTTATACAGCCGATCATCTGCATACGGTGGTTTCTCTAGACGTTTGCTGAAAACATTAAACTTCATTGTTAGTCTTTGTTTCGGTAATCTGGAATTCTATAGCTTTAAACTTAGTCCAGGTCAATTTAGAAGACCCAATCCTAAAGTCCCTAATCCCCGAAAGGCCGGTGACGCTTTTGTAACTCCTATGGTATTGTGGGTGTAAACGGACGGCAATTGTTTACCATCAGGCGTACCATATTGATCGTTTCCTACCATGAAAAAAATACATACCTAAAGGTACGCGTCCACAGGCCCGTATCGTACGCATCACACGCAACGAATTTTAGTTTGCCTTGTATAGAAACTCCTACAACTGCGTCCACTGATCCGCATCTTATGGACCCCATTGGCAGCAATGCCTAATTAGATAAATGACGTCATACGGAATGCGTACGATACGTATAATGCGGGTCTGTGGACGCTTACCCTTAACAGACGTTGAATTGAACTTTGGTCTTTGTGTGAACGGTTTTTGAATTAGAAAAATTGGTTCAGATATTTTTATTACAAATTTTTATTTACTGCCCAAGTTTACTCACCCTTCAGAAAGCCACTGCAGTAAATGAGCGGGGCTGATATTCGGGTAGGGTGTCTTGGCCAGGGAGAACAGCTCCCACAGCACGATGCCGAATGACCACACGTCTGACTGGGTGGAGAATATGCGGTCCGTCATACACTCGATGGCCAGCCACTTGACAGGCAGGAGACACTGGAAGTATAAACAATTAATATAAAAAATGATCGAAGATTGTACCTCTTTACATTAAAAAACCATAAATGGAGTACATACGCTATAATTAGGGAATATAAATAGGGAAAATAGCATTTTTTTTCAGATTTTGAGGTTTTTAACGCGAAATAATACCATGTATATTCCCGTAATAGTATTCCTAAAATCGTAATTTAAGACAATCCCTCCTAAGATTTTTTTGTAAAATTTATAAGTTTATTGATGGCTTGTTAATTCAGTTGGTGCTTTTAAGACTAAATCATGAGTTACCTTTATACTTTAAATTATTATACATAAAAAGAGCATGACTATTGAGAATCAAGTTCATTACCCCATATATTAAACACATATTTTCCTATTGCTCAATTATTACTAAGTGCTTTGTAGGCAAGTTTTTTTTGTGGTTCATGGATCTACACCATGATCCTATTTATTATGCATGCCAGCACGTATCGACAAAACCTCCTCGAAAAAGGAATCGCTTCCAAAATTCTTTGTCCGACTGTTCGTATCGGCTCTGCGATCTCCCAAAGGAATACACAAGCGTGTGGGATACGCACGCACACCTTTAGTGATAACATCATTACATTTGCAGATTACAGATTGACTATCGTATTCTTTTTTACTTAATATAATGGACAAACAACTGGAATAATTACATGAATACAACTTTTTTTAAATCTTCCAATGGGGGTGAGGCGAGAATGTTATCTTACTGAATGACTTTCCTACCTTTTCCGCCTTAGGGTGAGGAGCCGAGAGGAAATAGATGTGTTAGACTCTTACTGACTAAAAACCACCTCGTTCCTTCTCTTGCTTTTCGAGCTGGAGCCCCGGTAGGATAGTCCGCAGCACCAGACATTAATACAACTTAAGTTTCACAACTATGTACAAATGTTTACAGCAATGTTTGAATTAGATGTAAACAATTGTTTACAACATTTACTTTTTAGTGTAATTATAAAAAAGCGCACTAATAATTATGAATGAAGTCTTATATACTATGCAATACTTTAGCTCCATCTATCAAAATAAGTGTTTACTTGCAAGATGACCTTCGTACATAATAGAGATCATTGTAAAATCATGTGAGTACTCACGTTTTCTTTCTTTTGATATTCATCGTTTTTATATATGCTTCGAGCGAGACCGAAGTCACAAATCTTCACAATGTTGTCTTCAGCTAACAATACGTTTCTTGCTGCTAAATCACCGTGAAGGACCTGATGAATTAAAGATAATAAGTCATAGTCAATACCCCTAGTATGACTTTGGTTTGCGTTTAAAGTAATCGAAACGAGAGCACATTCAGCGCTCTGATTGGCCGGCTCGAATAAACCAACCAATCAGAGCGCCGAACGAGATCTCGTTTCGATTAATTTAAACGTAAAGCAAACTCATACTAAGGCCACAGTCTAGACTATATTCAATAACATGGTTGTTACATAAGAGTGCAATAATAAGCAAGTTAGTTTCGAAATGCGGGTAGAAATATGTACCAGGAAAATACAGGCATCGTAATAATTTTCCTTGACAACACATGACAATGAGTGGAATATCTGTTCTTGTGCACTTTGTAGATACACAATAGACTTAACTTCATCATTCTTAATTACACGTAAACGTCTTTTTGCAACGTCACACCTTTTGTGCGCGACGGGATAGGCCTAGGTGCACATTACGGCGTATAATGCCGCTGTACAATATACACCCACTTTTTACTGGGCACGATTTCAGACTCTACTTGCTACTACTGAGAATTTTTTGTAATACTTTGCTAGACCCGGGAATTGAACCCAAGACCCCTTGCGCTCCTGCGACCACTAGACCAACGTGGCAGTAAATATCGGCAACTTATTATCTAATGTGCTACTGCTGTTTTTCAACGAAGAAAATATAAGAAGAAAGAGAAAGAAGAAAATATAGGATCCTATATTGCCAGATTTACTAGACTTTTTCAATACTAACCTTTCTGCTAGCAAGATACTCCATGCCTCTAGCGATCTGGAAGGCCCACACGAGCAGGTCACGAGAGGTAAGAGGGCGAGGGTTGCGTCCATCGAAACTGTAGTCACTCTCGTAGTTTGTACGCCATTCTGGTTGTACATAGCCTTCGGATACTGTAAGAAAAGAAGAAAACACATTAACAAAAATCACGGTTTACACACGTAAATTATTTGAGAAAAGCTCTACTAGTTTCGAGTCACAGAGGGACTCTTCATCATGAGAAGCGTGTGCAGACGCGGCGACGTCGCGTAGTCTACTTAGCCTAATTTAGTATGTCTCATAATAGTTAGTATAAAAAGAAAACAGAAATGTTATTCTCTACTCTTTTAGATTTAGAACTTTCTAGAAGAATCGTGAAAATTTTTATGGTTACTGTGCACCTAAAGTAAAGTAATACTACAAAACTAAAGGAAAAATTATGAAGCCCCTATATAACGGCACAAATTCCGACCGCAAGTCTAAAAATAAAAAAATGGGGCAACCACCATGATAGGCTGTGTTTATTAAAACTCAACACAATGCATGTTAGAAGTTTTCCTAGTGACATTTATTTTTAAATAACTTCTGCCAGTGACAGCTGCCTTTTTCGTCCCGATTTCAGTGTGCGAAACAAATAACCCTATTACCTATTGCTTGGGCCAAATTGTTACCTATATACTAAAAAAGTTTTGTTCAAATCTGTTCTTCAGTTCCGGAGACTAGCGTGTGTAAAAAGTCAACCAACAAACAGAAATTCGGTTATTTAATAAAACATTTTAAATAATGGGAATATCCTTTTCATACTATTGTTTTTGCACGGATACATTGTTTTACCGTTTCTTTATGTGTATTGATAATATAAATTGTGTATGCACGTTTGCACGTGAATGCACGAGTTTTCCCGCACATTATCCTTGTACACCATTCAATGTTTCACTTCTATTCTAATACGTTACAATTGCATAATAGGTAGGTTGATTCCATCTAGTTATGACCAGTTTAGACCATTATATAGAGATGATATACCCATGCAATATAGAGTAGTTATTTATAGAGTTGAGTAGGAATATGTGATAGACGATGAA
Source organism: Spodoptera frugiperda (assembly GCF_023101765.2). Classification (NCBI taxonomy): domain Eukaryota; kingdom Metazoa; phylum Arthropoda; class Insecta; order Lepidoptera; family Noctuidae; genus Spodoptera; species Spodoptera frugiperda. Next base: position 5,922,915 of record NC_064238.1, on the reverse strand, counting down.
CAGGATGTTCCATAAAATTGTACTTAATTTCATAAAAGAGATTGATTTACAATATTTATGTCAAAGCTACTATTAGATCCAGAGCCGCGGACAACGTAACGGGTTACCGGGGCTCCGGCTCAAAGCAGGAGAAGGAACGGGGTGGATTTTAGTCAGTAAGAATCTGACTCTTTCTCTTGCCTCACTCAAGGCGGAAAAAATCATTGGATAATTTCCCCCCCGTAAAAAAGCTACTATTAGAGGTTTTTTTTTTTCGTTTTATTTGGTCGTTAACTAATTAAATATATAACATAATTAGGTATGTACCGCAGTATATAAATTTTTAATACTAACTACGTCACTACGTCAATGCATATTTCATTTTCTAAAGAATTACCACAATTAGCGTCAAAACATAACAAGCCTATAAGCGACACATGAAGCCATACAAAACCAATTTGTCGAAGTCTCGCTTTGTATAATCTGTTCGTATTTTCAAGGGTCAGTTTATACTGGTTTTTATAACTTGATGTGTAGTGTGTACCTTGATCGAATATTTATAATACCTACGTATATTATTATCAATAAGTATGTAGGCACGTCAAAGCATGTACATTTAAATAATTATCCTTATAATGGTGGTTAATACTTAGCTTGTTTAAATTAATTTAAAAAGACATACATTTATGCAGTAAAATGTTAGAAACAATTAAAATAAGTTGAACAGAAAAGAGTAAATGGCGAGGCGTAAGGTGCCATTGCAGCATCGAACTATTTTGTCAGGAGATTTCGAACACTGATTAATTGTAGAAGACGGCTATTGTACAATGACCAGCAGATCAACCTACACCTTCTTTTTAATATTCTTTACTACGTTTTCAATTTTATTCTTTTGACATAAAGTTAAAAATCGAATGAATAAAATTACAGGTTGAAGAAGGTTGACCGACTGTCTACTGTACATACAAACTTGGTTCTTAAAATAGAAACTGAACCTGGTATTAGACTAAATATTGAAAATATTTCATTGCCACTAGTGATTTATGGTACACTACACACACACACACCTGTATACTTAGATAGGCCCAAGGTAATAAAAAGCATGCCTATTATAATATTAGTGGCAAAAAGTAAAAAAAAAAACTTCTACTATCTCCGCGAAAAATTATGAGATACATAATAACACATTCAAAATCAGATATAAAATATTACCTCAAAAGTCATCTACGCTTAATAATATCAGAGCTCGTAAAGCCAGTGCAATTAGTTACAAGCGATAAGTTTAATGTAACAAAAACATTATGTGCACAAAATAAATCATAAAATTACAGAAAAGATAACGTGTAAATGCAATTACGTATTATCACAGTGATAATAAATCAGACAACATCAACATCACAGTAATTACTGAACGAAAAAAACTCAGTTTTAGTGCGAAATACGTTCCAAAATATACCCCAAAAAGTTACCTTTTACGAACTCCACTTGCTGATTTTGATTGTCTGGTAAAAGAAGGGTAAGTGTTTTGAGATGTACTAAACATCATTAGATATAGTAACAATACAATAAGATTTTTAGTTTTAATTCCGCAGCTCGAAACCGCCGAGTCAACACCTCCTGAGGATGCTCCGTGGAGGAGCGAAACATATGTCGAGTGGTATATTGCATGTTATGTGTGTGTTTTTATGTTGCACCTCTGCTACATGAGGAATTAATTGCCGGCGGGAGGGCGGTGCTGCGCACCGCATGTTAAAAATACATGTATAAGCGGAATAAAACTAAAAATATTATTGTATTGTTAGTGTAGCATGGATTTCCGCAAAGTAACGCCTGATTCTATTCTAATAGAATTATGATTAGATATGTAACTAAATTTTATTGATAATGAGAGATGTATGGGTACGGTAGACTTCACCGTTTCTTTGAAGCCAATAAATTCTACAAACAATCAGGCCAATCACTGCCAGAACGGTAATTGTATAAGACCCAACTAGCAAAATCAGTACTTAAAACGATCTCAAGACTACTTTTATTTTCACTTATAAGAAACTTGTAGCATTCTACAAAGCTGGATTTGGGCGCAGTTATAAGATCAGTTATTTCTATATCTATCTTATAATCAACTTATAAAATGTTACTAAGCCCTATAATATACTTGACTAAGCGCAATAGCTTCTATAATGTTATGAGACTACACAATTACAAGTACAAACGCTCTTGTTAGTATCTGACATAAGTATCTTACTAAAGCAATCTTGTTTATATGGCACTAGTAATGTACTTAGTTATTAGTTATAAGTATATTTTAAGAGGTTATTTTTGTTGTTGCTTCGGGTCATGGTGCCGGTTGTTCTGTAGTCATTTATTTTTAATAAAAACGTAACTATTATTTTGTGTTATTGTAAAATATAACTAATAATACATTTAAAATATAGGGTGTGAACCCGTGGGAAAGTCATATTTACTGTAAATGTGTACCAAAATTTAGTTAATTTCACAATGCCCTCCGAAAAATAGCACATTAGTATATTATTGTAAATTAATTATTTCAACAATGTCATGAATATCCGCCATGTTTTAAAATTGCTCTTCGTTAAGTACTTTATAGAATCATTATAGGTAAATTAGTATTTGTAACAGTTTCTGTCCAGATAACTCTCCTCCATTTTAAAACAAATTAGGGTTCCCTTGAAGTCTGCCTGTTAATGATCGATTTTCCTTTTTTAGGATTTAATTAACAAGATGGTCGTATTTCTGATACGACCATCTCTGATGTCGACTGTTTTTTGACAAAATCTTCTTTGATTTTACTTACAAATATAAGATGGCCTTGGACAAATACACATTTTGTGTTATCCGAAAGCTGCAATGGGTGTGGATTTCCAGTTTATATAAACAATATGTATAGACCTACTCATTTCGTTTGTAGTCAAGAAAACATAATAGTTTTATTGCATCAAATCTTTTTTGGTGCCCGATTTGCTCCCAGTACAGTATATATGACCATTACATCGAGGATGAATGCACAATTTGTTACTGATTTTGTATCCACATATTTTTTAAACACACCCATAAGTACTTAATTTTTTAATGTTAAAATAATTTTATCGGGTAATATTTTTTTTTGACATTTGTTATTTTTTTATAGTCAGTGGTCTCTGCGTTATTTAAATCGTATTCTTCTTCCCAATTTTCAACTTCTTTACTTTCTGAGTAGTGGGAAAAGAATGAAAAAATATTATTGATCGCGGAACCCTCAATTACTTCACCTGTGTTTGCACTTGACGCGCTTGATTTATATCCCGATCCTGTTGTTTACTAGTAAAGTGATTGATCTACTATCTTATAAACCTTTTTGATCTTATAGCTCTCTTTTTAAGTACTATTAGATTTAAAAGAGTCTCGAGCAAGACTATGATGGCACAAACTTGTAATCGTTTCAGCTAAGTATGTTATAATATCATTTTCTCTCACAAAATGCTACTATAGGATCAAAATATTATTCAGGATTATTTAGTCTTACTTCAAACAATTATAGGAGACTTATTCCTTAAAGTGTCCTAAAAGATAATCTTATAGTTAACTAAAAGACTGAGTTATAAAGGCTATTACTCTTGAGTATATGTATGCTTGTGAAATGCTATTACTAGTAAAAATGTCCTATAAATGTTTTAGAGATCAGTCTTGTAGCGAACTACAAGACCGAGATATAAAAACAAATGCACTTGAGTATGTTAAGGCTTGGCAAATGCTATTATAAGTTAAAAAGTCTACCGCAATGCCTTTACAAGAGCGTTATTAGTAGTGACAGACTTATAATATTTCCTTATAGGATTACTTTGCTTGTTGGGGATTCTCTGTCGATATCGATGTCAAATCATTTATTCCAATTAAACTTTTGAACCGTCAACATGATGTTAGATTCATCTTTAACTAATTTAAAAATAATATTTCAATAACCCACTCTTTTTGCTACATCTATTCTAAATCAATCAGGCTACAGCCCACGTACATATGTACATACTTATTCAGTTTTTATCTTATTGTTGCTGTACTAAAAAATATGTATGAGCTGTTTTTTTGCTAGTGGCAGTGGCTTGTCTGTATTATAATAATTTGTCGTCCGTCCTTGACATTTATTTAACAAAGCATAATATATTTACCTTTTCTTGTCGATCGGTTAGTATTAGCCGTGTTGACAAATGTATGGTCGGTGTCCTGTGTGCATGAAGCAAAATAGTCCGAGTGTGCACTGTGAACAAAAAAAGTGTTATTATTTTCTGATATTCATACTTTACACGTTATATTGTGTACTTGTTGGTATACTAGCAATACGTGTGTCTTGCGTGGAGACTGGAGTATACTGTCTTATGTAGAGCAGGCCCATATTCTAGCGGAATTGTCACATCTCTGAATGTCTTTTTGATCTTGGGTTTTTTTTTATTTTTATTCGACGAAATTATTGTTAAAGTTGAGGAACTATGCCTATGTTTAGGCAATTGATTATTTACGAACACTCAAGCTACTCCCTAGCTAACGTCTAGCTGCATAGCAAGAACTTAAAGATGACAAGCGAACCTAAACTTTGTTTCTTTAAAACATAGTTTACAATCACACATCAACATTATCATCATCACCATTATCACTATTATCACCATCATCACTATATTATTTTATATCACTCACCCAGTACTTCCACTGCTGCTAGAGAATCCTCTGTTGACTCTTCCTAGATTCTTCTCCTTGTTGTCAGTGAGCTGATCAATGAACACCTCGCGGTGCCTCTGCATGTAATTGTGGATATTACCGAACTTGCAATATTCTACAATCACTATCAACTCGCCTGGAATTACCAAATTATCTTTTATTAGTACTGTTTATACAGTTTTGTTTGATCACACTTATTGAAGCTTTGGAAAAATCTTTTTGTTTGATAGTAGGTATCATGCATTTGTGGAAGATTTAGCAATACCACTATTTTGTATAACAGAGTTAGATAATAGGCTAGTTTTCTACTAGCCAATTTCAATACGTTTTTTTTGAAACGTCAAAATCGATATTTTCTATGAATTTTGTATGAAATTGTACGATATGACGTCACCAGATTTTTACGTCATAAACCAGACTTATTTAAAAAAAAAAATGAAAATACGATTGTTTTTGAATATTTTGTTGTATTGAAAAGTCGAACTCATTTATTTTTTACTAAGGAAACTACCCTATTGTACAGGTATAATCATACGCATACATGATGCAGTAAACTTTAAAATCTTTGCAGTAATGACTATATTTGCTTATTTTTTTTTTATAAATGGAAGGTTATAGCAATTTTTCTTTACAAATTAAATTCTATGAAGTAATACGATTACCTTGACGGAGTCTAATAAAAGTGAGTCAGCAGAAAGCATTGAAAGGACCTTTACGTAAGCCTATAGCCAATTTGTTGATCCTTCCTAATGATGTAATAAAATACCTATTATGGTGTAATAAATGGGTTTTTATACTAATAAATATCTTAGGTTGTTCCTGGTGAGCAAGTATTTACTGCTATTTATTTGCATTTCAATTGCTGCTTGGTTTTAATTAATAACATACATTGGTATAATATGTTTTCTGCACTCAGTGATATTATATTTATCATTAAACTGGGAAATTACACGGCTACTTTTGTTTATAATTCTTAAACAAAATATCCCTGTTCTTTCAAGGAGGTGGACACAAAATTTATTGTTAGGTTTGAAATAACAGAAAAGCAGTATTTGTAAGTTGTACAAGAAGAAATAATATTTACTATGTAATATTAACAACACAAGAATCTTACGTTTCACAACATTCTTCGTGCACGCTCCGAGTAGGTTCACAATGTTTATGTGTTTGCCCAAGTGCACCATTATTTTTAGTTCGGAGGCCAATGCTTTGATGTACATGTTGTCTGCCGTTTTCTTAACCATCTTCACAGCCACCTCGGTTGTTTCTTCAGCGTTAATGATACCACGTGCGTCCGCCTTGTACACTACGCCAAATGCACCTGCACCGAGCTGTTTACCTACAACATTTACAAATCATTTGTTATATTCAAACTTTTTTTTTATGAAACACGGTACGCTGCACGGTAAACGAGCAGACGTATCACCTGATGGTAAGCAGAAACACCAGAGCCGTTACAAGTGCGTTACCGGCTTTTTGGGGGTTAGGAATTTAAGGGTTGTTGTTCGGGAATCGGGGATTGGGAAGATTGGGAAGGGGGTACTGGGCCTCCGGTAACACCCTCCACACTTATGTAATTTAATTCGGTTCCTAAATCAATATTAATGGTTTCTATTGGTCACCAATTGGTACCCGATATAGCAGACAGATAGCACATAATATAGACTAATTTAATTTAATTTAGTGGGCATGCGCAAACTAGACCAGATAGATAGATCTTACCAAGAATTAATTTATCGGCAGGAAATTCAAATTTTTCGTCATATGGCAGCAGATCGGCTTGTTCGTCAATGCCCAGATCAGGGTTCAGCGATTTTGTAGCTCCTTCATTGAAGTACAGAAGACCAGATGCCTTCAATTCTTTTCTGAATTGAGTATCCTTTCTGACTCTCCACATGAGGTACAGAACCACGATGATTAAAACAAAAATGACGACAAGAATAATGCTCAAATATAATTCGTAGGACGATGCTGAAAAATAACAAAAAATGTATAATATGTAATTTGGTTGAAACGATCACTTTAAATATACTTAGGTTCCTCTGTATTTTTAAAGAAAACGGATATAAAAGAATAATGCAAAAAAACCTTTTTTAGAGCTTTATTGAAGGTTTCAACATCAGTACTTAATTCATGTTTTGGGTAAATCTACCTAAACAGGAGGAACTGTTTGGAATAAATAAATAATACATAGTTTATAAAATACCTACCTTTCAATGCAACCGTATAGAGACGGGTTGCTGTGAGTCCAGCGCTGATAGCTAAACATTCATAGGTTCCTTGGTTTTCTTCTAGCAGCCGATCTATTCGAATCGATGAGTTCACTATAGTACGATTGATCTCATGAATGTAAATTTTTGCATTTGTTTCATTGTCCATCAAAACGCCATCCTGGTAAAGATATATAGATAGGATAAGATACAAGATATACAGGGTGACTTTGAATTCGACGTATTCCTCTCGGGAGGTGATAATACAACTAATTTCCTACAAAATTAGCCCTGAGGTCCTTGGGCGGAAAGTGGCTAGTTTCTGAGATATTCAACATTTTTGGTTTTGGTAAAAAAATCCCGATTTGATTACAAAAACATCAATAAATAAAAAAATACTTGTTGGATTTTAGTAGTTTTAGTTTTAATCAGTTGCCAATACATTAGTTATAATTTATAAATACTAAAATTGCTAGAAATATCATTCGTTTTAAAATAGCAAGTAATTTCTTATCAAATTTTGTTTTGTGTCACTAATTTGGTCAAGAGAAAACTGGATTTATTAAAAAAAAAATATATGACACTAAGCGTACAAACTATTAGAAAAACTTCCTTGGTTTATTAGCTACCCAGAAACGTAAAATTATTTACAAAATTCTCAAAAACAAATGAATTAATTGATGATAAGTAGAGTGTAAAGAGAAAAGGGGCAATTTCATAAACATCTTTATTTGCAAAATTTTGTTCAAAGTGACCTCCCCTATGACGAAAACATGCCCGAACACGCTTCTTTATCCCTATGACGGTCACTCTTTGCCTGAATATGCGTCTTATTTCGTCATAATCTTCAAATATGTTTCGGAGAAGAATTTCGATACACGGCCAATTCCGTCTGTATAAACAAGGGACTTCATGTAAAAATCAACCGGCGTTAGGTTCTGGTCATTGTGCATGCCATGTAGTTGGACCGCCCTACTAATCCAATGCCTGAGAATCAATGTATCCGACCATTGCCGCACAGTAGTTCGTAATGCACTTGACAATCGTCGTGTGGAATAAATTCGTCAATCACATTAATAAATTAATTCAATAAGTAGAATAAGTTAATTCATCTTGTTTCTAAATTCAAATTTAAATAGCTCATTCCTTAAAAATTCTTCATAATTCTCACCATTTAAATTGTTGGATGAAAGATAGGGTCCAATCAAATAATTATTTATGATACCCATGCAAACATTTGAATTAAAACCGTACGCGCGAACCCGATGGTTTTGCTTGTTTCGGATTTCGTTGACTTTTTTGGGGCTAATAATGGATATTGTGTTAGTTTATCCAGCGCACTATCGAACTACTGTGGGGCAATGGTTAGATACCTTGGTTCCCAGGCATTATATTGACACGGAGGTCCAACTACATGGCAAGCGCGGATCCAGAATCTAACGCCGGTTAATTTTTACATGAAATCTCTTGTTTATGCAGAGCGAATTGGCCGTGCATCGAAATTCTTCTTCAAAACATATTTGAAGATGATGACGAAATAAGACACATATTCAGTCCAAGAGTGACCGTCATAGAGATAAGGAAGCATATTCGGGCATGTATTCGTCATAGGAAAGGTCACTTTGAACAAAATTTTGCAAATAAAGATGTTTTTGAAATTTCCCTTTTTCTCTTTACACTTTACTTATCATCAATTAATTCATTTGTTTTTGAGAATTTTGGAAATAATTTTACGTTTCTGGGTAGCTAATAAACCAAGGAAGTTTTTCTAATAGTTTGTACGCTTAGTGCCATACATTTTTTTTGAAATAAATCCAGTTTTCTATCGACCAAATTAGTGACACAAAACAAAATTTGATAAGAAATTACTTGCTATTTTAAAACGAATGATATTTCTGCCATTATTAGTATTTATAAATGATAACTGATGTATTGGCAACTGATTAAAACTAAAACTACTAAAATCCAACAAGTATTTTTTTATTTATTGATGTTTTTGTAATCAAATCGGGATTTTTTTACCAAAACCAAAAATGTTGAATATCTCAGAAACTAGCCACTTTCCGCCCAAGGACCTCAGGGCTAATTTTGTAGGAAATTAGTTGTATTATCACCTCCCGAGAGGAATACGTCGAATTCAAAGTCACCCTGTATATAGATTTTGACACATATACATATAGCCTAGTGTATAAGGTGTTCTAAAAGTATCTGCCACGGCTTTAATGGGAGGTAGTGTTATATTCGAAAATATACAATAGTGAAGAAACGTACTCCGAACCAATTAATTCAATTTGAGAACACAAAGAAGTTAAATAAACTATGACTCGACTCTGCAAAACCCCCGACATAAAAACTTAATTTCCCTTTAAAAAGTAAAAAATAATAAAAGAAACTTAATCTTAAAGTACCTAAGAATGTACTAATAGTTCTAAACAAAAATACGTCGCGTTGGGGTACCGCTCCTAATTATTTCTTACTTATCTACGATTGCCCGCGACTTCGTTCGCGTGGAATAGTGACTTCCGGCAAATTTTTGGTTTTAACCACATAGTTCCCGATCTCGCGGGATCTCTTCAAAAATGAGATGTGGAAGATATTCCAGGGAACTCTTCAAAAATCAACATAATGAGCTCTGCGTTTGAATTTAATAGATGTATACTCACTTAGGGCATTGAAAAAATAGTTTAAAAACGGACTTAAACTAACTTAAAACTAAAGAAAGCTACGAATTACGAATTTATAACAATTAAAAAAGAAACTATATTACAACCTATCCTCTATGCTATAATAACCAAGCTTAAACTAAATAATTTAAAAGAAACGACTTAAATCTAATCTAATTAATTTATAAATTAGACTTACAATTTTATTAAAAAAACTAACTACAGTAACTACTAATAATCGATATCAAACTAAACCTACGTTAAATAGTTTAACCAAAAAACCAGGAAAACCCAACAAATAAACTTATTAATTGACAAATACAACGAAACCAATTTAGAATATACGAAACAGCAGGACCACTACAGACAAATAATCATACGACTGATAATACACTTTTTCTACGATAGTACCGAAGCGCTCGGCCGATACCCAACCAAATGAATGTAACGAAACCATAGCGCGATCTATTTCGATCTATCGAGGATAAAGACAACTTGGATTATTTATTTATACTCCGTTCGGGCATTTTCTTTGTACTAAAAGTTTAATTATATTGATATTATTTTTTTCATACCTTTTTACTATTTATTTACTTTTTTTCGATGAATTAAAACAATAACATGAACCGAAGTCGTGTAACGATCGACATAGAATTATCTATACTCTGTTAGAGCATTTTCTTTGTACTAAATGTTTTATTATATTGATATTATTTTTTCCATACCTTTTTACTATTTATTTACTTTTTTTCGATGAATTAAAACAATAACATGAACCGAAGTCGTGTAACGATCGACATAGAATTATTTATAAATAATTTATTTCTTATTTTTATTTTTTGATTTTTGAAATAAAAATATATCTATGTCCTTTCTAAGGTTCTAAACTATATCTGTACCAAATTTCAACCAAATCCGTCAAATAGTTGCGGAGATTAATGGTATAAGCATAGAATGTTCGACGTGATTCTTTAATTTGACATAACTTTTTTATTTATGAACCGATTGACATGAAACAAACACTAAATGTAAATTTAAGCATCCCACAATATATTCGTGAAAACCGCATCCAACTCGGATCAGCCGTTTCTGAGATTAGCGCGCACAGACGAACAGACAAACAGACAAACAGACAAACAGACAAACAGACAAACAGACAAACAGACAAACAGACAAACAGACAAACAGACAAACAGACAAACAGACAAAAAAAAGTTAATTACATTTTTGGGTTCGACATCGACATAACAATAACCCCTGCTATTTTTTTTATTTTTATTTTCAATGTACAGACAGCACTTTTCTACGATTTTATTATATGTATAGATTTGTTCATAAGTATCACATGCTTGGTGTATATTAAAGTAAATTGATGTTTAAGTACTTAACTATAACGCAGAAAATAGAAATATAGCGGCGCGGGCGGCGGTGTGCAGTCCGTAAGAATGCGGTCCCCCAACGTGACGTATTTTTGTTTAGAATTATTAGTACATTCTTAGGTACTTTAAGATTAAGTTTCTTTTATTATTTTTTACTTTTTAAAGGGAAATTAAGTTTTTATGTCGGGGGTTTTTTAAATTTTTAATTTAATTTTTTATTTTATACTTTTTATAGGTAGGTTTGTTAGGCTTGGCAGGTTAGGTTGAGTTAGGCTTAGCATATTACATATACTTACTATAATTTCGATTCTTGTTAAGGTAAAGATTACATCTAAGGTCAAGCTCGTTCACTTTTATTTATTTTTTTGACTTATTAATTACTAGTTTTTGTTTTTATAAGTAGGCTAAAGATTACATTGGTGCAAGATTTTTTGTTTATAATAAAACGTTAAATTGAAAATTTTATGTTTTTGTAATTAAATTTTTAATTAAATTTTTATTTTTTTAATTATTTATTTATTTTTTTATTTTTGGTAATACGAAAAAATAATATCTTTCAATATCTTCTTTCAGTGCGGTTTAATTTGAGACCCCATCCCAGTATATTTGCAGACCTTCGGCTACTCTCCCCACTTTCATCGCCCATAACTTTAAAACGGCTCAACCGATTTTCATCAAACATGTCTAAGAACACTCGCACATAAGTCCCCTTTCATACGAAAAAAACTAAATTGAAATCACTGCATCCGTTCGGGAGTTATGATGCCACAGACAGACAGACAGACAGACAGACAGACAGACAGACAGACAGACAGACAGACAGACAGACAGACAGACAGACACGTCAAACTTATAACACCCCTCTTTTTGCGTCGGGGGTTAATAAAGTGGCTCACAAATACGCTCGAGGCGTCGCTTCTTCAATGAAAACAATTGAAGCGACAGAGACAGTGCAAGACATAGCAGTTTCTTTACAAACTCATACGTAGACTTTTTGTGTGACAAAAAAAAATACTCATAATCAATAATTTATATAATACTATTGTAATCTTCTAACACCTCCCATTAAAGCTGTGGCAGATACTTTTAGGAAACCTTATATAAATAAAAAAACAGTTTATACTATAAATAAAAAGTTAGTTAATAAGTGCACATTTTTTAATATTTCAGCTCTAAATCGGTTTAAAAATAACTACAATGAATTCAGAATTTTCATAATGAACATTGCCTTAATTTTTGTAATTTTCTTCAATTCTCTGTCCATAGTAATCAAAGATATAATAATCACGATCACAATTGTAGATAACAACAATATTTCCGTAGGGCGGAGATCTTAATAACACTAAAACGTAGTGGGACCCTGGGAGTGGTAGTTAAAACCCCGTTACTTCATAATACAGTGAGTAAATAAAACAATGTTACGTCAAACTTTACCTTGTGCCACTCTAATTTAGGCGGCGGCACACCCTCGGCTTGACAAGTCAGCTCTACCTCTTGATAAGTCACTACTTCTATGGCCTGATCATCTTCTGGTATTTTTATAATTGGTGATTGAAGAGCTGCAAATATAAAAACATTGTCTACTTAGAAACTGCAAAAGTTTAATTTTTATTTGTTGGACATGCTCAGTATACTAACTTGGACTCGGTAACTACAAACGTATCAAACTTTGCTAAAATGGCGAACTTACGAGCAACTGTAATGTTGATATCTTCGGACTCAGTATTGGAGCTGTTTAGCTTCGATCCTTGACAAGTGTACAAACCGCTGTGATTCAATGAGATTTGTGAAAACTTCAATTTGGCCAAGAGCGAAAACGAACTATTCGTATATTCCACAGCATCTGTAGAAAATAAGGAAACACGTTAACGGAGTCATTGATGACGCACGTCATTTTATATTATTGTTCTAAGAACTTACTCGTTCCTCTTAGGTCTTCACCGTCTGGGCCCAACCAAGTTACAGAATAAAAGTCATATATGGACGCAATACATGTGATAGTAACGTCCTCATTTTCCGAAAACCAACTTTTCTCTCGATTTCTTATACCAAATCCATTGTGAATCTCATAAACGAGAAGTCTCCTTGTTTCCACCGCTGTATCTTCACTGTTAGATGCCTTACAAGATATGTCGCCAGATGCATGCACCGGTATGTCTAGAATTGCTGTTTCTTGATACTTAGAGTGCATGTATATTTGTGTACTCGGCTGCAATTAAAGTTTATGTAGTATTTTTTAACTATTCAAAATATATTTAATATTTATTTTCACTATTCTTTGTAAGACCTCCTTAGAAAATAGGTAAAGGAAATTTCAAATTAAAATGTTCTTTATTTACCATCGTCTGGTCTTCTCCATTAGAAAATATCCAAGTGACCTCTGGCAGTGGATATCCTGTCACTACACACTGCAAGGATGCCTGCGTGTTCTGTTCATATTTCTTATCGACTTTAGGCCCAAAGTCGATAGTTGGTTTAGCTAAAATATAAAGACATAATCATATTCCATATTATATATAAAGACATATTAATATTCTTATTAACGTCAACGTATACATATGTACATATATAATATTAGTTGTACCTATTTATAAATCATAGTGTCCCTTTGTATATAAATTAATTGTTGAAGTTAAAGAACCATAATAGTAATTAAGTATGTAGGTATAATGGTGGTCACATACGCCTGACCACCACTAAGTTAATGTTTGCTTGCACCTGATGAAATTCGCTTTCTAGCCCCAGCAGTCGGCGCAGGTAGCCGATCAACATCAAACGCACCACTAAATAAGTGATTACAAGTGTTGCGTAATTAAACTGCGACGTTGTCGCTTTTCTAATAGGTGAAACATTTATGGGATATGGCTTAATGCTTTTGCTGGGTTCAAACAATATTTTTTTAAATGATCAGGCGGATCTGTCCTCCGCTGTACTTGACATCAGTAGCACAAGGTACATAATAATATAATTATACCTATTAGTAGTAGTCACATTTGCTAGTGAACTGTATACATATACATATGTAGTTTATTATGGTATATAGTTGCAAAATATATTATTTATATACTACTAATATATTATTTATAAGTCGTAAAGAAACACAAAGTTTTACTTAATATGTTGCTAAAGTCGTTAATATGTTGACAAAATTACTTAATTATATTAGTGCTTCTGCAGAACTAAAATAAAAAATATGTATTTGATATACATATAAAATAATGTATTCAGTACTTTACTTACCTTTAATTAACAATTCGTAGGTGTGATTTTTTTTCAAGTACCCATTACTAACGACTAAAGTATAGTTAGCAGAATCTGATACATTTGTGTTTTTTATTGATAAAATTACGTCAGCAGTTTGAGGGTGTCGATAGAAGTCGAATTTATTATTTTGTGGCAACGACACGTTATTGCGTAAACTGAAAATAAATTGTACATTATAAAAAACAGAATCACTCACACAGTCACAATGGTCCTGCCGTATTGTAAAATTACATAAAAACAATAGATTGTAAAATGAAATGCGTCATGGCCTGCTATGTAGTGTCTCCTCTCGCTCCGGAACTGCGGACTACCTAGCGGGTTTACCGGGTCTACGGGTCGAAAAGCAGGAGTAGCAACGGGGTGGATTTTAGCCAGTAAGAGTCTGATACTCCCTCTCGCCTGGCCCAAGGCGGAAGAAGTGATTGGAAGATTTTCCCCCTTTAAACAAAAGTGTCTCCTCTGGTGTTGCAACTAGTCTAGTGGTGTTGTTGAGTGGCACTGATCACTTACCATCAAGTAATCAGTCTGCTGGATTGCCCTCTCAAACATATCGGTAGCTGAAATTTCTATCTTATAAATACTAGTTTATAAGGTTTTATACTCACAAATAAAAATTCGCCGGGGGATAATCCTCTAACTCAGTGTTGATCTTCACTATTCTCTGTTTCGTTATTATTGGATTTTTTCTATTCAACGGAGTCAATTTTAGACGAGCTTCGGCTAAAAATATAAAATAACAAAATAATAATTATGTACAGTATTTATGACGTCAACTTTAGACTGAAGAAAATCTTGGAGGAAAAGGTCCTTCTTTCTTTTCTTTCAACTTTAGACCTCAAATCAGGACTGTGAAGATGCCAAGTATTGGAGATGGAATAGAAAGTAATGGCGAAGGTGGTAAATATAATTTTTTATTTCATCAGCTGTTCGTGGGCCGAATTAATTGCACATATTACATCTTTCAGTATCCATAGTCTTGATATCTGAGATGCTTAAAATGTCAACAGAAGATGCTTGTACCTAATTCCCTATATAGGAGAATCGCTATCAGCGTCGTCTAATTTGTTAAGATGCAGCAAAGCAAGCAGTGTGCATTTAAATACACACTTAACTAAAATAGCACATTTTTTTACATAAAACACAAGAACATATACATATAAGCACAAAAATATATAAACATATAACACACAGCACTTTCAAACGATATCTATAACTTAGAAAAAGTAAGGTAACAACAGTTTAAAAACGTGTTCCTCTACTTTTTTCCAAAAATATCCATCAATGAACAGTTTAGTCGTTTCTATCACTTAATTATTACGTAGATGATGCATAAATGATCTAGCATGCATGAGAAATCATTTTTTATTTACTATAGATAATATATCTATTAGATATATTTTTATAACAGATTGTAAAGACGTACAATACTCTTAAAATAAGCGTCCAAAGGCCCGCATCGGACGCGTCGGACGACACCGATTTAGTTTGTCTTCTATAGAAATTCATACATCTGCGTCCACCTATCCGTACCGTACGGACCGCATCATCAGCAATGCCTACATGCTATGCGTACCGATGACGTCATACGGAATGCCGATGGCAAAAATCCGATTGAAAGTGGGATCGGCAATCCGAACGCTGCTAATAACAGTAGATGCAGGCTGAAAAATTAATCCGTTTGATGCGATCCGTCCGATGCGTACGATGCGGGCCTGTGGGCGCTTACCTTTAACGTAACACCTATGGATTTATTTACTTACGTAAAAATTGTTTGACAAAGGACTTTGACTTTTCACCGCAATTGTTTTTGGCCACGCATGTGTAATTGCCTCCATGATCCTTTGTCGCATTAATGATAGTAATATTCTTATAGTACGTTTCATGAATCTCTTTATCATTTGAAGAAGCTATAACTGAATCCTAAAAACATACTACAGATTGAATAACCAGAACTTTTATCAAAAATATGTGTAAAACGTAATTGTTACACATAAAACTCTAAATTTACTGGCTTAATGTCAACAAGTCTGTTTTCTTTAAAAATTTTAAGGAGGAGCGTCCTCTATTTTGTAGTAAATGAAAAAATGAAGCAAGTTTTTTATAACTATGTCGTATGCTCAACTTCAACTTCTAGCTGGAACTGCCAAAGCGGTACTGCCAGTCTCTGACCATCTAAGATTGTCGATTACGATATGACCACTCATTGTATCTCCCTAATATTAGTTTTCGTTAACTTTTCAGAAATGGCTCCAGAAAGTTTAGACTTGTTAGCATTAAATAACTATCAGTTTCTTATTGTAATTAAAAGAGTATCAAATTTTATTAAAAGAGTTAGTGTAATGCATTGTACCTTTCTTACATTAGTAGGCATTACCCAATACAAGTTGACAACCGTATCAGGTTGATAAGCAACCGAACAACTTAATGTAAAATTTTCTCCTTTCAAAAATAATGGAGTACTTCGGTGTATTGTAGGAACCGGGGGAACCCTAACATCTGCAAGCAATAAAACATATTAATTTGTTAGAAACATTATAATTAGGTATATTAGAAACATCGAAATATAAGACCAAGAAAGATAATGACATCTGCAAAGGACTCTTGTAATAGAAATCCAATAATTTTTCCATCCTTGCAAGTCACTTTCGTAGCCTTATATATTCATTAAATAAACTAACATACTAAAAAAATCATTGTGTAAACTACATAATATTTATTACTCAATAGTAATAATAAAATACATATTTATAATATAATAATATATAATAAATGTACATAATATCAAATAATTCAAAATAAATTTTCAAATCAAATAAAATCAAAAAATTATATTATTAATGATTACGTTAATCAGTCACTAAAAATCAAGCAGCATTAATTTATTCGATTTTAAATTAATTATAAAAAACTGTTGAAAAAAACGCAAAATGCTTCAATTAAAAACTCATTGCAGGCAAATAATCAAATGATCCACAGCAAAACTGAAAACCTGGATATGGTATTCAAATGAACCCACCGTGAACATTAGGAAATAAGTACCACATAACATCAACTAGCTAAATTACAAATAAATTAGAACAATACAGTGTTAGTTATAGTTATATCAAACGTTTACATGCATACAGAACTTACGCAGAGCAACACACCAAAGAAGTAGAAAAGAAAGAAAGAGTAGTAAGCTTGAAGCTGGTAACACAAAACATCGAGTATTAAAGTCCACCTAGTAACACTTAGTATTAAAGTATTTGGTCCAGTGAATGAAACCATCACACCACGCTACCTTGTTAGGTGACATCAAGATTGTAGCACTACTTACTACGTATGTGTTTCCATTCTTTTTCACTTCCCCGTAGTCCTTGGCATTTGTACGCATTCCTACTACACGTTCTCATTAAAAACCCAATCTTTGGAGAATACTTTATTGATTCTGGTGTCTTGCTACTCTGCTATTGTATTGATGCCAAATAAATACTGGTTAGTAAGTATTGATACAGAATAATACAGTTGTGTTCTTCAATTTAAGATATTATATGTAATATTGTAATAAAATATAATATATAATTGTTGAATATAATAAAATTGAAAAACACAACAAGCCACATTCAGAAAAAGTAATTAATTTCGACTGTTGTCGTGTCTGTCTGAATTATTCTCGCAATAAACAAGGCAACGACACACCCTTTCGTGAATGTGGTATATAATATTTACGATAATAAAAATTGTTAAAACGCACACATCTGCTATTCACCTACGTTGGAAAAGAACTGGTTTCTCTATCCGATTGTCTGGTCCATTAGAAAAGTCACAGTTGATAGCGTGAAACATCGAGTACGATCTGAAAGGATCCGAGAGCGTTTCGCTATCGATGATGAACCCGATTTTCGGACTATATTGCTGATATACTATGTCTGCAAACATCTGAATTTGAATGTTAACAATGTTATTATGAAACTTAATTCAATCTATCATGCTTTAGTATCCGCTCTGTATTTAGCAATGAGCATTAGTTATTTAAAGCTTTAAGTGTGTACGTTCATTTTTGTGAATTTTAATTAAACGCTAACAGTAAAATTAATTACCTACAACAGTTAAGGTTATGTATCAAGTAGCCAATATTTCACTTTGCTTTATTAGGCCACAGTGAGAGTGTGTTTGTTGTTAAAATATCGTAAAGTAATATCATGCAGATGCAACAAAGCAGTTGATGTAGCACTAGCACAAATGTTTTAATATTAGATACGAAAAGTTTTATTAACAGTATAATTAATTTTAAAATTTACATTACAAATTGCTTTGTATGTTTCCTTGATAAACGTACTTAATTATATCGATTGCATTCATTTTATAATACGTACCGACGTCAGGCTAACTTCAACATCTGGGGTCGTTGGTCTACATTCAATAACAACTTTACATTGTTTTCTTGGAACAATAACTTCCCTCAAGGGTGCAAACAAGCTATCAGTGCCTAAAAGTTTTATCAATCATGAAATACAGACACAGGTGGGTGAATAAATATTTGAATGTGATTACGTAAATAATCTCACCAGCTACGTAAATGTATATAAAGGCAATATGCTCGGTATTGTTAGGTTCTTCGGTGAGGTTATTTAGTATGTCGCTACCGTTGACCGTGTCGTCATAACAAGCGTAATAGCCAATCGCAAACCGGTCAACGTTGTACAACTCGAGCACAGTTTCGAACATGGACTCGTCGTCCAGGTCTGACGTGTTTTTCTGTTCTATCCGAAATGGTCCGATTACTTCTTCGGGTACTTCTTGTTGCTTAAAATTTAATGGTGTTTTTCCTCTACATGTTAGTGTAAAATTTTGCCCCGCTTCCAGTATGATTTCGCTTTGACAGGGACTAATAATCGGGCCATTCTGTCGTAGGTCATCTGAAAGCGACAATGGGAGCAAACTTTTAGGCAGTACTTCATGTTAATTAATATATTTTATTCTATAAATATATTATGTTCTACCAATTGATTGATTTATTGTAGTAACTAATGCTTGATTTATTATAATGAAATTTTTATGTCATTAACAACATTATAAATCAATGTAGTAGCTACACTTAAGTCACTAAAGTTATGGTAAACTGAATGATTCGCATACAATTGCTTTTTTCTATAACTTGAAAAGTTACTCTATCATCATGGAAGACGTATCTCATCAATTTAGATGGATAAGCAAATATCGATGGCTTTACAAGGGCGAGTTTAGAATTTCAACGATCTAATCGAAGGGTAATATATCATGAGGCAGGTAACCGAGTGACAACAGCGGGGCTGTAGCAAGTTGACGAGCTTATCATCATACTAATGGCATTGGTAACGTGAGCCGCGACAGCGCGGGGCGGACTACTGCACACCTATCGAAAACACTATTAATTAGCAATGTTCGCGTCCAGGGCGTGACACAGGTGCGGTCAACATTCGGAAAATTAATCCTACCAGTAGGATAGCAAGTGAACCACAACGTCATGTCCCTCGCTGATAACAATTGATCGTATTAAACCCTGGAAACAGCGACCAATTAAGTGATTAGGACCCCGCAGCTCTACTTATCAACAAATTAATGGTCATCTCATCAAGCTAAGTGCAAGTGTGACGGCGGTCACTTTTACAGCTAATATGATATTTCCACTGGCTTTGGACCTGCTGACGTATTCGTGCGTAAAAGAATATTGTTCATAGGCACATGAGTACAGTGCCCACGTCGTGCAAATATCGTGTGGGCGAAGGAAGCGACTGGAATCAAATTAAAGTTGTTGCCAATATAATTTATGCCCTCTTGTCTCATTGGTTCTGTAAGGAGACAAACAATATGAGACGCAATTTTTCAATTTGAAATCTGCATCTATTCTACACTGTATAGTGTTACATTTTCCAATATTTAGATAAACGTGAATATCTAGAAGGAAATATAATATGTATTGATCAAAATAGTAATTTAAGTTTCAGAATGTAAAAAACAAAATATTAGTATTTCTCTGCATGCCAATTGACTCAGACTTGACATAAACAAGTAAGCCCTACTTGAACGGTACCAATTTTTAAATTATTGTATGTATGTATACCATCACGGTATTGTATATAAAAAAAATCACCGAATATATTTATCTCAGAACACGACTATTAGCTACGAGTACATACTGTAAAAACACATGTTGGTATACAACGGCAAGATAACTGAAAACAGGCAATATTTTTATAAAATAATTACAATTACAATAAATAATTTAATTATTAGCATCAATAAGGTAATCAGCATATTTATTAATAACTGCAATCATTCGCTGCAGTGTTTCTAATAATATTATTAAATAATGTAATAATGAACGAACAGTGAACGCATCCGGCGAGCCTAACTGTTGGAAAAACAACCAACACTGCATTATGTAGAGTCAATTTCGCAGGAAGTCTGCGTTAAGATATCAGAATGAGCATCCCGTCGGTAACATTATTATAAAACAAGATACTTCCTTCAGTTGTATAATGAACACTAAGTAGTGACGATGTTGACCTAGTGTCTTTCTTTGTCATAAAGTTGACTCAAAGGTGAATAAGCCGAATTGACTCTCAACTTGACGTAACGAAATTGAAGTTCAAGAAACTCATCTATGCGTCTTATATCTATTCAATAAGATTAAATAGATGTTACGAATTAATCTTAAAACTTAACTTACTACTAATGTTTCGCGAAAACTGTTCTAGAAATTAGAATAAGTAAATTTATTAAATTTTAACAAAAACATTACCCTTATCACCCAAGAAACATGCACAAAATAGCGAGCTAAAAGTAATGTAGCAGGTACTTATAGTACGAATATGTATTTGTACTAAAATAACAACGTGAAAGTAATAAATACATATATAGGTTAATGTTATTATCGATTACAAGGTTTGCCGAATTGGTTCACCTGTGTGTTTGTTTACTAATAACTCGCATCGATGCTATCTAGTCACGCAATAGTCAGAATTAGCTGAAGCAAAGCGATTCCCAAGTTACGACCCCTTCCGTAATATTGACATAGGTACTGTTTTGATGAACTGTACCTACCTTTTGAATTGTTTGTAGTATTTTGTTGTATTTACTTTACTTGTAGAATGCAATAAAGGATTGAATAAAGAGTTATATAAGTATAAGCAAGAATATAGAGTATAGGCACACACAACACATTATAGACTGCCTCGTTGGTCGACTGGCCACAAGTGCGACTGCCGGACAAGGAGTCTCGAATTCGATTTCCGGGTCGGGCAAAGTATTACTGGTTTTTTCTTTCGGCTTTTCTAAGTTATTTTATCCGTTTATTGAGAGGTTTCGAACACAAGATCTAGTTTTAAACAATAGTGATATAGTTATTGGATAGACCTACAAATAATATGTCACGAAGACGGTTTAACCTACAAATGACGAAATATACAATTAGCATGATTCACCAAATGCACGTGTCTTATAAAAAATTGTGACTAACATCGATATAGTGAACCTTTATTCTGAGAATATATTAACCAAATTTCTTGTAGATTGAATGATTTCACTTATTATTAAATATTGCCTACCTACTAAGTATTTCTTTCCAATTTTATATTTTTATAGGTGTTCATATACTTAAGATATTAATTCGCAAAAGAGTAACAAACTTTGGTGGCAATTTGTCATAGTCTAACATCTTTTACTAAAAACTTGTTCAGTACTTCTCTCTACCACTCATGGTAGAGGTTCAGATACCAGTTTGAACTCTTTAGTTAGGTAAAGTATTGTTAGTTTTATAATTTCAGTAGGTAATAACACGAAATTTCAATGTATGGTTCCTAATAACACAAGAGTCAAAAATCAATGGAAAAAGAATAAGTAACATGTCTGCCTAACCCTTTGGATAATACCTACAAGGCGGTATTTACATATGTTATTTTCTTAAACAATGGAATTTAAATGCTCTATAAAATTTTATTACTGTTTATGTTTTGCAACTATGGCTACATGTAACTAATTGTCAATTCGTTACAGATGACGGAATTATAACCAAAATAGATAATGGCGCCAACGTATACATAATAAAGCCATTAATGTAAATATTCTAATGTAGTACCGGACTATAAAATTTTAATGAGCCGATGACATTGTGTATGTATGTATGTTTAATTCAAATACTAACCACTTGTCATGGCTTTATGCGGTTACTATACCACGATTTTAGCATCAATGTCAATTTTTGAATATCGAACACGACTAAAATGAAATAATCAAATTCAGTGCCGCCGTTTGCGAGTTATGCACTTACAAACATTTCAAAGATTTATTTTTTTAATGGGACAAGCCCGCCTCAACCTCCCTTATCGCTGCAACTCCTGTAAGCCAGGATCTAGGTAAAGTAAATAAAACCATGAAAACACCGGAACACTAAAGTCCGGCGCGTCCCAAGAAAATAATTGATTGAAAATAACTGTCTTGGATCCCACAACTACCTAAATAAATCAGAAGATATTATTATAGAAGAAGAAAAAGAAAACAATAGTTTCCCCTTCCCTTGGTGAATTTAATGACTGTAATTTAATGATACTCGTAGATTGTATAAGTGGAATTATTAGTAGGTACCTTCCTACCAAGTCTCATACAACAATCTTGATTGAACCTATAAAACACAGTATCTAGGTACCTACTCTATGTATTTAGATACACGCCAATACACAACAAAGTCGTAATGTTTCAAGCAAATGAGAAGTAAATCTTCAATCTGCTAGTTAAACAGTTTCATTCATTCATCATACTTCATTTGGAAAATGACTTAGAGCTCTGACTGATTCTTAGAACATTCTATTAACAGACAAATAGTACTGTCTATGACCAACATACCAAACATGTGTTAATTTATTCGAATTAATGGTGGAATGTTTGTGTAAACCTTTAATAACTGATTTCATCCAATAACTTAGTATGTATTGAAGGAAAATAATTAATATATAGGAACTACTCATTATTATTTTGAATGTATTATAAGAATTTTATTTATATCAGTATTTAAATGTACCTATAGAGGACTAATATACGTTGTGAGTAATGAATTTATAACAATATTAGAATAAAGAGAAATTATCATATTGTTCTTTATTTTTTCCGACAATCAATCTCAACTACATACGTTTAAAAAAAAATACTTCAACCTCCTCTTTTTGAAGTCGGTTAATAAACTAAAATCTGCTCGAAAGAGTAACAAACACTTTTCTGAAAACCGCATCAAAATCGGATCGCGGACAAACATATGTATGTATATATAGGTCAAAGGGAGAACCTCCTTTTTTGAAGTCGTTAACCGACTACACTTTAATAGAATAAGTACATCCAATTTACCACTATTAAACCAACTAAACGATTGATATCAAAGAACATTTATTTAAAAAACAGTACCCACTCAGCTCGTGTACAACAATTTATTCATAAAAACGTAACATTTAGATAAAAATAAATAAGTACCTGAACAAATACGATATCTATGTACTTAATTGATGGGTAAATACCAATGTTTTATGAACTATGAGTGGTTGACACATCACTTGATGTATTACTATATATCTAGATACATATCTCATATGTGTAGTCATTCAAAAAATAGGACATGTGTGAGACACATGTATAGGCAGGATATGATTTAATGGTTTTTCAGTTTCATGGTTTTAATTAGTAGTAAATAACATGACGCATTAATTAATCAATATGTTCGGTGTATTCGCTTTTAAGGTCAAAACACACTGCGAGCACCGCTCCAACCCAGCAATGAACTTGTCATTTAAATTTGAACTTTAAGTCGTATGTCGCATGATATATTTCATAACAGCAATACAAAAAAGGCGACGGCGTGTGGTCAACGCGTGGTCCTCATGAGTTGCGGCGCTCGCGCGTTTTAAACGGGCGGTCCGCTTCCAAGAAGCGTGCGGGCTTCGTGCTTACTACTCGCCGACAGCGAGCCGCCTGCCAGGTGCAAGCGGTACAACATCGTATCATATGCTTGCGCTTCCTGCTTGTTAAGTGTGTCATCTTACTTTACAAGTTTAAGATTAACTTTCATGTCACAATGAGGATGAAACTATTAATGATTAGCTATGTCTAAGCCGTAAAATGTGCATACGTATATGTGGCATTTTTACATAAAGTATAGTTTTCAAATACAAATACCCAATAATACTGCTGTAGCCATAAAAACCTCTCTCAGTTTTAACAAGGAGGTATTTAGAATTCACGTTACATTATTTGAATGTCTAACTATTTTCTTACAATATAGTAAAAGCGAGTAATCATTTCAATAGCAAATTGTTTCCTATTACTTTAGTTTTAGAGCTAAATGTTATTATTTAAATGGCATCTCACTTCTCATAATAATTTCGAATGTATCCATTAAGATTGTTAATAATAATAATAACAACGAGACTAATTGTTAATTTACGGCCATCAACAGAATTCTTCCATTGATTTCTGTAATAAAACAGGCGACAATCAATTTTATTAGCCATTAGGGAACGCAATTTCATCCAAGTTTGGGGTGAATTGTTTATTTTTCCCTTCCTAAAGGTGACTTATTAAGAAATTTTGTTGAACTAGGAGCTTAGGTTCAACGCCCGAGTTAGACAAAGTATCATAGGTGTTTTGTTACGTAAATTTTTAGTACGGTAGTGATACGGAGTATGTGCTCGATTTAAGGATTTGTTCCGGTTCACCTTCGGGACGATGTAAATATATTTGGAACTTCTCGAGTGATGTATAATGTGTTAGAATAGGTTCGGTCACTATAACTTATTATCTGAGATCTACAAGAAAATGTTTTTATTAATTCCATGAAACTTTTGATAATATCCTTAATATATAAGAAAGTGATTTTTAACTGACTTCAAAAATGAGCACTATTTCAACAAACAGGAAATTTAAGATATTTATATTTTAATTTATTTATTATGTGTTACCTAAAAATGTTTTTATTAATTCCAAGAAACTTTTGATAATATCCTTAATATATTATCAAAAGAATATCCTTAAATCTTAAATTTCCTGTTTGTTGAAATAGTGCAGGTGGTCAGTATATTTGAATTCTAAACAGAAATAAGGATCACTATAATTTATTGTAAATATATATTTTTTTTATACCATTTTCCTCTATATTTTTGTAGCAATGTAGGTAAAGAAAGTAAATTACCTATTTTTGTGATATATAAACCTTTTTTCGTCAATGTGTTTGCGTCATTTCTGTGAATATTTTATAGCGCACGCTTACTAATCGGTTTTAAGGAAAATTCTAAACTTTATTAATGTGAAGGAAATATTTAAGGTTACGGCAATAATAGTTTCTTTTTGTGTCATCCTCACTATCAAAATTTGTCTAGTTTTATTTTCTCGTCTTAAACGTTATTCTTTCATTTACTTCCTTATCTTCCGTATTACTTCTCACACAATCTATGTATCTCTTCTTTAGCCATCTTCTTCTTTTGTGCCCATCCACAGTAGACTAATACACAAGTATTTCGTAAATTTTTCCCCAATTACTACCAGTAGTCGCGTCTAATTGTAATTAGCAAATACGTCACGTATCTATGTGATCGTCACACACATTAGCCTGTTATCTATCCAGCCCACACTGCCCTAATAATGCCATCTAGCCCACCATAATATTAATAATATAAACTGTCACACCTACGCTTACTGTTTGTATGACGCAAAGGTACCATTAGTTCTGAAATACACAAACTCCTGTATCTCTTTTTGAGGGGGAACATCATCCAATGACATCTCCCGCCTTGGGCGAGGCGAGAGGGAGTGTCAGACTCTTACTGACTAAAAACCACCCCGTTCCTTCTCCTGCTTTTCGAGCCGGAGCCCCGGTAAACCCGCTAGGTAGTCCGCAGCTCCGGATCAAGAAATTCCTGTACCTAAAACATGCAGTAAGCACTCAAGAAACGCACATTTCGAGAACACTACTGTGAGTCAACTACAGCTAAAATTATGCAGTTACTGCATCGTCTAAATTGAGTGTTAGTTTGAATTGTAGAACCGTGTTCAAATAACGCAGAAAACGGTTTAATGCTTTGAATAAGAACCCACTAACATAAATTAGAGTACCTATGCCTATACTATTATTAACTCAAGACGTAAACCTACTAACTACTAATTCCCAGATGAAATTCCTCGACCGTTTTGTACCTTACTAGGGCACTTACTTTTCGTCACACAAGGAAAAAGTTATGTAACTCTGATTTAATTTCTAAAACTGTTATTAAAGAAAATATTATGTACTATGTTATGACTCTAGACTACATAGTGCAGTTCGTTGAAAATATAAAATAAAGGTAAATAAAACCGGGTCTAAGTGTGGATGCAAATAGCAGATGATTCAACTTGCAACTCAGAGGTTGATGCGTCATTTAAGTTTACTATTTTATTAAACATAATGCTTGATTTATTTGTCTAGACTAACTTGCCTGTTTTAGTAACGGTAGTTAGTAAACTTTATTCAGGGCGAGAGAACACTACTTTCGAAATCTCTTAAATAAATGTTTAATAAGTGTGATATGAATAAGGTTTCCGTGAATTTAAATGGGGACTTATAATCGAAATTGTTAGAAAATATGAAACATCATACTAGAAAACAGTCATTTTATGGGTCACGTTAATTAGTTTGGTCAATTTAGTTTCCATAAGACAAAAGCACTGTTGACTAAGTTTTATTTAATTGTCCGTTATGTGCATTTTTAAAAATATTAGACACGTATTTTTTATTTTCTTACTGAAAAAAAAATTACGAAGTTAAAATTTATTTGAAATACGTCACTTCTAGATATGGTTTATTCCTAGACATGAAGAATTTGGTCCTACTCCTAAACTTTGATTCGTTTCTTCTACGTATTGTTATCTTTTATGACAAAAAAAATACCTACTAATATTATAATTTATTACCTAACTGACGGACTAAATAGATTTTTAATAATCATATCCCGTCATTATCCCTACTGGCCTAACCACCGCCTTATATAAACTAGACTAGACTCAGTCATACTTTCCTTGGTTAACCCGAACGGTTCAAAGTCCAAATAGTGGTAAACTTAACTTGACTCATACAGCATTGATTTCAACATCTCTCAAATAAATATAGGTAGAGAGTGAGTCAGTTTGCGTGAATCTTGAGGGTAAAAAAACTTTTTCGAGAACATTCCAAAGTTCGGATGCTTTATAATCCCAAATTAAGTTGGTGCAAACGCACGCCAACTCATAAGTTTATCCAAGTAGTTAAATATCTTAAAAATAATTAAACTTTAGAAAAAAATTATAAGATTGAAAATCGAATAAACGATCTTATGTACCTCTAAAATTTTTTCCATAATATTAGGTATACCAAATTACACTAAAACAGTATAGTAGTTCTTATGCAATTCGTTTGTTTGTTTTCACATGACTATGCATGTAGATAAGTGAACAAATACTTAAATTATCATATCTTAAACATTGGAAGCTGTAAAGTATTAAGATAGAGGACAAAATAACTTGAAACTAACTATGTACTCTCTCAATTCTAAATTGGTTTCTTACACGTATTTGATAAGGCGATAACGGTGTATTGATACCGGTTTAGTTGATATTGACATAAATAAATTACGATTAGATACACAAGTCGTTTCTTTTAAATTATTTAGTTTACATTATAGCTAGAGGATAGGTTGTACCGTTTGTTATAAATTCGTAATAGCTTTCTTTAGTTTTAAGTTAGTTTAAGTCCGTTTGTAAACTTTTTTTCAATGCCCTAAGTGAGTATACAATTAAATTCAAACGCAGAGCTCATTTGTTGATTTTTGAAGAGTTTGGAATATCACATCTCATTTTTGAAGAGATCCCGCGAGATCGGGAACTATGTGGTTAAAACCAAAAATTTGCCGGAAGTCTATTCCACGCGAACGAAGTCGCGGGCAAAAGCTAGTCTCAAATAAATATAGGTAGAGAGTGAGTCAGTTTGCGTGAATCTTGAGGGTAAAAAAACTTTTTCGAGAACATTCCAAAGTTCGGATGCTTGATAATCCCAATTTAAGTAGGTAAGCGCTAGTGCAAACTGCAAACGCAAACCAACTCATTAATTTATCCAAGTACAGAAGAATCCGTTTATTATGACTCCGCCTATATTGACCAACCGGTTATTATAACGTAGTTGCATGACGAAGTTTGGTTTTCATATAAAATTCTTTATAAAAAAGTCGGATATAATGACTTCCCTTACAGTGACATGCCGCTTTATATGACCCATTTTTAATAAATTATGTCCGGTTATAATGACCGGCACGATTCTTTACCTTCAATAATGTTCGTTAGTCTGTTTTTACAATAAAATGAAGAAACAAAAGCAGACAAAAATTACAGATTACTTACAATAAAAAATACACTTGTATGTGTTATTATAATAATCTGCTGATTACGTGCAATTTTGATTTTGATTTAATATGGTCTTACACATATGCAAATATACCATGTTTCTGTATTAAAATACTTAATACATACATATTTACATAAAAAAGATTTTCATTTATACATAACGCTTTGTATGACGTCCGCTTATTATGACGTGTTTGTCAATTCCTTTCGATGTCATTATAAACGGACTCTACTGTAGTTAAATATATGAAAAAGAATTCAACTTTAGAGCAAATTAATAAGATTAATGGTCAAATACTCAAACGCCACTCAATTTTAATATGCTCACAAGAATTGTTCTGTTACTACAAATCTATTATATAAAAATAAGTCGGGTTTTCCTTCCTGACGCTATAACTCCAGAACGCACGAACCGATTTCCACGGTTTTGCATTCGTTGGAAAGGTCTCGGGCTCCGTGAGGTTTATAGCAAAGAAAATTCAAAAAAAAAAAATCAGTGGTCGCGAAACGGAGTTCTCCGGGTTTGCTAGTTCTTTATAAAATGACAAAGATAGAACAATATTGAAGTACAACATTTTAAGTGCCTTTAAGATTTTTGAGGCTTTAGTAGGTTCTTTCCATAATTTTAGGTAGGTAAGTATACCAATTTACTCTAAAACAATACAGGAGGTCTTATGCAATTCGTTTGATTGTTTCCACATGACTATGCATGTAGATAAGTGAACAAATACTTAAATTATCATATCTTAAACATTGGAAGCTGTAAAGTATTAAGATAGAGGACAAAATAACTTGAAACTAACTATGTACTCTCTCAAGTACACGTGATAAGGCGATAACGGTGTATTGATACCGGTTTAGTTGATATGACATAAATAAATACGATTGTACACAAGGAAATGACAGCTGGGAGGGACCGTTTGATTAATATGAAGAAGCCTTTGTACTTTGTAATACAAAATAATATTTATATTTGAACATCGCCACTGTTTGACTTGTGCCAAAAAAATTAACGGCGTCATTATCCTCAACCGAAAGTTAATAATTCTGCGCATTGAAACACAAAATTTTGTTTCAATAAATTGAGAATCCATTAAAAAAATGATAATAAGCTACCACGATGCTTATGTAATAAAGCGAACTTTCGTAAGAGAAGACTTATAAAGTTATAAAATAAAAAAAATAATTAGAGAATATGCAAATGAAGGTATTCCTGACACACCGATCTCAACCAAAAGTAAGTAATTGCAAGGGTAGTACATATTCTCGACAGCTGGCCGTTAATCTAGACTACAAGCCAATCTAACAAGAGCCAAACAAAACATTTTCAAAACGAACAAGAGTGACAAGTAAGTACCTATAATGAAGATAGCAATAAATTGTTCCAGGAATACTGAATTTACGAGTCATTCACCCATTGGATAGCTAATGAAAATTAAACTGTTTCCAAGGCTACTTTTAATAATGTTCCATCAAGAATAGACTTAAAGTGTAAACAGATAGTGTGAATAAAAGTGATCACTAGCCAGTCTCAATTTAATAACTACAACATAAATCTCCCGATCGATTTTGATCACGGTGGCCAGTCTATGTCTTTTATAGTGCACAAGCGGTAATTTTTCCATCTCATTAAACGTAAAACCAAATGGTACTAAGCCTTTAATACTAGAGCTCTTTGCTCTTTTTACAATTTGACAATCAACTCAATAATACATATTTTGTCTAGCCCTAAAATCTAGGTAATAGATCAAAAATGAAATATAAAGAAATAGATCTATGATAGTACAACTAATATCTCTTTTTCGAAGCGTCCAAATGATACTACTATATAATAATAAATAATAAACAACTAAATCACATACAATACAATTTAGAAAGGACAGCTGAAAGAGAATACTACGACATTGATAGATTATGATTTTACAGCAACAATGTATTAAAGATTACGTACTAGCGCCCGACACCTAATTTACCATTCCATAATTCCATTTATGTGGCACATCTTAATCCAACGATTTCATACTGAGGACGGTTACAAATTTAAGTTGTTAGTAAAGCCTTAAATCTTGCATGCAACACGAAACTTCAAAGAAAAATAAAAACAATTAAGCTAAACCAGATTCCTAGGTTATCAAGCCGCTAGACTATCAATGATTTTTCCTTATTTTTCTATCTACAAAATTTTCCTTAAACCATTAACAATTGTATGCTGGTTCCACCCATAGCATAATGTACTTTATTAATGAATGAATGATAAATTGTAATTATCAATATTGTTTGCCAAATTCGTCGAGTTAATTATTCTAGTCATGCAAACAATTATGTATTGACGTGCACATTGTCCATATTCGTAGTGTTTTCCAAGCCACCAAGCTAAGGGCTAAATCCCCATTAAATTTAATATACCAATTAAATAATATTTCTCTAAACTACGTAACGTAAGCCAAGATTCGCACCTTCCTAGATCGCAAGCCACTGAAGGATTAGATACTAAAAGCCCTAAAATTTCATGATAATATATTAATTAATCTACCTAAACTTAATTCATAAAAACAGACAAATTTGCGCTTGCGAGATATCATTGGAAAAAAATGTTAATAGGTGGCAAATGGCATTCCTTATCAGTAACGGCATTGCCTGTTTGGTATTCCAAGTACGTTTGAACTTGCACCAAACCTCATTAGCCAGGCAGTTAGGTGACCAGATAATTACACTAATGCTTTCGAATAATTACAACTTCGATAATGATTATCACGAAAGTATTTTAGTCAGTATTTAGAGACATGACACACAGCTATCTACCCTTCGATATTGTATGCGGTAATCAGATTTTTTGATGTTATCATAATCAAAATGGAGGCAAGAATCGGCCTCACATTGTGTAATAGCGTGTACAATGTTTCGCATCATTAAATTTTGTCTCCTTAGCTAAATATAGAATAGTCGAGACGACCTTGGTGAATGACTGCGATATAACAGAAATTACCGGCGACGAATTGAAGGCTAAGTAATTAATTCAAATTGTCTACGTCTTCCCATAACGTGTCTGTAAGAACTTTGTTGTTTTTATTATTTTTCTTATTAGTACAGCGTGTTTACTATGCGGTTGATAACCAATTAAGGAGCGGTGTATGGCGGTTTTTATTTCATTCTAGCTTCGACGCTATTTGCCTTGTGGCGAACCGGTTTAGCGAATCTTAGGATTATCTCTGAGACAGGGCGTCGGCCCGCTAAATGAAGTTGAAAATCCAGTATGTACACATTCATGTATTAAATAATAACACTCAATAACAATACTTACTAAATGACTTTAGTTTTTTAGATGCCTGTCTTATCATTATCACGTGCTACAGTATAAGTTGTTGACCTTTTTTTTAATACTACTTCAACTATGTATTCAATTTCCTTATTATTATTTGGCTGTGACAAATTTACGTTATAAGAGTTTTCCTGGTGTTTATAATCGAAGTAACCATTTCGTTGTAAAACAATGACGCTTTACAAAATGACATGTTGGATATGACACATATTACAGAACATGTATTGATAGATTTGACCAATAAAATCTAGAACAATTTTAGACAAACAGTCATGTTTGTTATTGTATTGTAATCTTTACTAAAATTAATAAGGCCATCTTATACAGTCATATGAATATGATTTTCATATGAATGAAACAAAATCAAAGCAATACATAATCTCCATTTAAGTATGATTATGTTGCCACTACTTTATTTAGAAATACTTATGTTTGGTCTTTATCTTATCAATATTTATCAAATATCAGAACTTTATCAGTTTCTTTACATCTTTCAGTTTTAAAAAGATAATGGAAGTACAATTTCTCTCAATGACAACACATGGAATTTAGGAGTTAAAGTACGTGTCAAGACTACAAATGTACGCTCAGACTTAAGTAACGGTTCACGCATCTAATATGCAGATGGGTGATGATACTTATCTTAAAACTCTGCTATCAGTTAGTAAGCAGCCCAACAACATACCAAAGGAGTCTAGACAAGAATGCAGTTTGTAAGCAATTATCAAGTCCCACGTAAACGCGAGTCTATGTACATAATTGCTTGTAGTTTTTTACTGAGTACGGTATAAATAAAACATGTAAAGATTCGATAGAGATATATATGTATGTTTTGACATCTCCAGTAGGTGTGTCTGTTGTTTTTTTTTTATTGTACTTTGCTTAACATTACAAACAGTAGGGTTATGCTCTTCCCACATCTATTAAACTGACCATGGCCATGACCTCTACCGGGTCATAGGCTCACCTTGATTGAGCCCACGTTGTTTTCGGAACCACCATTGTGACGATTTCAGATTTACACACGTACATTTTATCACGCCTGATTCTTTTGAAATTCCGAATATTTTGATTTTGTTTTTTTTGTGACTTCATTCATCCGTTGGCATTCATCAGTTTGTCCATACCCGCTCCTATTTTGTTTATTCTAGAAAATTTGGTGACATAAAATCAAGTCTCTTATCCTCCATAGTCTGGTATATGAAGTGTAACTAATAATAAACTAATATTTATTTAGACCGGAAAACCGAACCAAGTTCACGATTGAAAGTCACACTTGTAACCAATCAAGCGACAAAGCCAAGTTCAGTTCTTAATCCATTTACCAAACAAGTTACTCCACTTAAACTAAGTACCGTAAATTCTTGTATTAATACAAAAAGAACGGAGATGAAATATCAATGGCATGATTAACGTCTGCGAGTACCTACAGACAAGAAGTGAGTCAGAATACGTTTCTCGTAAACTATCGTGAATTCATCTGAGACGCCATTGATGCGGCTGACTCATGGCCAATGTAAGGCTGCCCTTTACGGAACAGGTGCGTACCAGTCCCTCACGTATGAATTTGGATGTCCAAGAGGATAATATTTACAATGAATACCGAAATAGTAATATGACGTATGATATAATTTTCCGTCCTCTTATAATACCTATGTTACGCACCTATATCTGTACCTACGTCAATAATCGAAATCGGTGACTGGACTTTGGACTAATTAATATACTAATATAAGAGAAGTTATTGAATCACTAAAAATTGTAATTGAATGAAAATTACTTTTATCATATCGAATGCAATTTCATTGCATATGATAAAAGTAATTTTTAAATAGCTGATTCCACCAATAACGTAAGTTTTTTCTAATAAGAATCTTTTTCGTAAAATGAAATAATTTAACTGTCTTTTTTCAAGGAAAGCGATAACCCTAACTTGGCTTCCCTCTCAGACAAATTTGAACAGTTCTGTCTGGGTCTGAGTCAGCCTCCTTTTTACCTAAGTAGGTATATTGTGTTCTTCCGCCTTAAACGTAAATAAGAATGTAAATGGAAAAGTTTCTTATTTACGAAATAAATATCAATTACCTTTCTCTTTTGGATTAAAAAAGTGTGAAGTTTTTTTAACTTTAAATATAGTTTATTTATGTATTACTAGTTATCTGCCTAGGGCTTTACCCGCGTAGACACAAAAGTAGTCTATACTCATATCAGTCGCCCTACCACTGACATGAAAGAAAAACAAACACATTTACGTACTTAGGTATATTGTAAGTAAGGAAATAAGGACTAAACTTCAAATATGTATTTTGGGATATACCAAAACAGTTATCTACAATTACATATTTGTTCATAACGTATTTCCCACCACGGTGCGCAGGAGTGCAGAAGTTAATCGATCGTCCAGACACGACAAATGATTCCATTGACTAGGTATGACGTATACAACTTCCTATCTTTTTGGAATTTACCTGATTCTAATTATAACAGACGTAATATTATTTCCCTTGATCTGTGATATTGAGTTCTATGTACTGCGGATACGGATCAATCGAGTTATTTTTAACAGTAAACAAACATTGATCGCTACCGTGCCAAATATGCAAGTAGATAACGCCCGCACACGCTTCAAAGGAATTTAGCATTTAGTCATCAAGATAACAATGCATTTTCTGTCTATTTTCCTATATCATTTTCCTCTATAAGTAGCTGGATCATAAGGTTGAAACAGCTTTATAAAATTATATGGGGTTTTTTTTAAAAGAGTGCACCTCTCACACATTGGCGTAAACTATTGCTAATTGTCACTCCAGATAAGTTACAATACAAGTGCCTAGCCAGCCTTTTGGAAAGGGCTTCTACTATAAGACAAACTAATGATGCTACCACATTTCCTGGCAACGTGCTTCTCAAGTACCCATATCTTCATAGAAATACGTAGATACATATTCCATGTATCAAGAACCATAAGATATCATGTTAAAACAGTTATGATATACGATAATATTGTTCCAATTACAACAGATACAGATTCTCGTGGCACAGTGCCAAATCTCCTATCATGAACTGCGTAGGCGCCGGAATTTTGAATTGTTCGAATGCATATACAGTAGAACTCCAATTATCCGAACTCCGACTATCCGAATCGCCGATTATCCGAATCACAAAAATTTACCAAAAAAGTCTAAGTGCGCTATTATTCTCCCCCCGCGAAGCCAGTGTTTGCGCGTCAAGTCTTGACTTGACTTGTCTTAACTTGCCGTTGTGCCTACACTGACTTCAAACCGAAATTTAATAAAAAAAATAGTGCAATATCAAAACGTAGCTTTTATTCTCTTCAATGGCAATTTTTTTTTAAAAATCCGATTATCCGAATATTTGATTATCCGAATGGGTCCCGGTCCCCATTAATTCGGATAATTGGAGTTCTACTGTATTCTTCCTTCAAAGTATAATAGTCAAAATTTTGTCAAAACCTTATTCAAGTGCTAATAAAGTTCAAAATAGACATGAATCAATTTGTATTACGGTAGGAAAGGTTATGACAGGTCAGTCCAGTGTGTTTTCATTCGAAATATCAACATGAACTTCAACCGGTAATGATAAACAATACTACGATGTTTGATTCATTCTGATAAAAGTAATATTTCTATTGACAATAGACTTGATGTTTATTGTCACCAATGTTACTGTTAATCTATTGTTTATACATGTGTTACCCTCTATATTATACATACAATTACACCTAATAATCCTCTAATAGGTATTAGGTAGGTTAATGTATAAAATCCATACATACATGCAATCCATTTACCATACACAAGCCGTAATTCCAGACTTCGTGTGTATTACTAACTTTCAAAATAAACAGAATTATAATACATTGCCTAACTCAAAATTGGAACTATTTAGTTAAAATTTTGACTGGAAAGCCATCACTAAAGAAACTTCATAAAGTCCAATTTACAAAATTATTTGTTATTTGAAAACTAACTCTATCCACAAAAATATAATGTGATAATTCTATTTTAAGACTTTGTAGCAGATTTCTGGTTTATTTATACAAATGTCGGACAGATGTCTCTTTATCCTTATTTATAAGACATGAGACACGCCCGGCGTTGCCCAATTGATTTAAAAGTTCTAATTATAAACTGACATAAAGTGGACATTAATTATCTTCTAAACGGTCTTTTATCCAAAGCGTTCACTCTAATCTAGTAACATAATAAAATAAATTCAATTTAAACTAACAATATTTCAACAGGAATTACGAGTATTTTATTAAAATGGAGCTTTAATGGTTTTGTTAAAATTAAATTAGCATAAAAAGATAAGCTAAAACCATTTTCTTTTCTCGATCCATTAAACAAAACTCAGAAATAACATTTTTAAATGTTATGTCTCTGTCTACATTACACAATCAAATAAAAGTCGTTATCTATAACAGATTTCAAACAAGCGATGTGTAACAGGAGTCAATTTATCAGCCTATGAAGCCAGATGAAATATAATTTTGCATTTGAATAGCCTCGAAGCCCTGAACGAAACGTTTTATTACTTTTCCATTTACGCACTAAGTGATTTTAAGCAAAATCACCCTTTATAATACAAAATGTTTTACCGCTTTTGTTGAACGATTATAAAGAAATTCTTAATAGCCTCGGGTGTATGGTTTCAATATTAGTGACTGGTAATATTAATAACATCAGGTATAACAAGGTGCGCGGATGGTTAGCACTGCCGGTATCCACACGGCGTCCAAGCTTCATACGATATTTATTACTTCAATACATACCCTTGCAAAGCTATCTTCTACACACATCCAGCAGTCCTATATAAGTCAGTAGCAAGCTTTAGTTACAAATTAGTGACCATAATTAATTGAACAAATTCAAAATGCCAGTATTAGATACGCGGAAAAGTGGGAAAGTGACACTACGCTGTTAGATTTTCTTATACAAATTAGCTTTCTATATTTATGTCAGGCTGACGCCTTGCAGTGCCTGCTCCATCATGTGGTAAACAATAATATGATATTGTACTTAATGGAATATTATAGCCAATCAAAATAACACACGCGCAACATTATATGGCGATGTGTCTAATGTTAAAAATGAAGTCACTAAAAGGTAAACAATAAACGTTCTGCTTTGTAATTTATATAAAACAAAAGTTCTAAGTAAGGACGAAGTGAGTTCATTGTTATTTTAAGGTAAATAAGTACGTATGTAGGTACTTATGAAACATTATACAATCCACTAGTTGGAGTAGGCTCTGATCATTGAGATAAGGAAACGGTGCAAAAGGTTTTATGTTTGTGTATTAAAAGGATTTTATAATTCGTTTCAAGAATTTCATGCGTTGCAATCTTCAGTTCGATTAAGTATGAAATGAGTTAACTCAATAAGTTGTAAACGTGACCAGGCGGCCACTGTTAATTATTGTGCAGCATACTTCACATAACCTGATAGTTAATCACTCACGCAATTAACAGCTGTTTATGTGTCAAAAAGATGACCCACTCGGTGACAATAGATAAAATGGTCTAACCTGTACAATTAGTTTCTGCTTTGACGGCCACGATCATGCACACTATGGTGACCACGGCAGTAAGCCGCCGTGCCCAGCTGTTCGACATATTGCTCACGAGTATACACTGTAACTTATAACAAATAGATGCTATCATCAGCTTCTCCCATAATAGATAACTATCAGATCCACAGCACAGGATCTTAGAATTGTTCTATTTTTATGCTCTCGTATCTGGTTGAGCAGACCTAAGAGCGCACATTCCACTGTTTAATAGTCAAGAACACTATAGCTGCAAACACTTTAATTTTTTAAAAACACTGAGTCATTTTGATTTGTTACAAAGTTACGCGTTTTAATTATTATGTACGAAATTGTTTATTTCCATGTTAATCACATTGTGAAACTAATTGATCACTGTCGTTATGCAAACTTTCTTTGTAGACAGTACAGTGCATCGGAGGCACTGTGAGGTTAGCACGAAAGTTAACAAACTATTTGTTTAACACGGAACGCCGTAAAGTATGGTTTATGACGCGGCCGTTTCGCGCCATGTACACGGACCGAATGTGCTACAATCAGGCGCGCGCTCGCGTGTTGGCTACGACCTCGCTCGTACTAAAAGATAAACCACCATGAGAACGAGACCCACATAGCCGGTAACAGAGATCACCATGCGTTATACACAAACACAACTGATTATCAATTCGTAGTGAATAGCTCGTGTAGGCGCCTAGGTATTCGCATCTGAATACTAAATTGAGGTCTAAGGTCTATAATAAATAAACTATTGTTAATATTCCTGTTTTTGTATAGTCATTAGACTATGTTTATAATTCTGTAACTACGTAGTAACAGATATGTTTGGTTTACAGATGGCTACATTACAGTATAGTGTCTGTTTATTAACACAATGTTGCTTTAAATTGCAATTTCCTTCAGTACCTGACTGGTAAAGTCCATCCAACGTAATTTTCCTTTTAATACATACGCATGTCGTTGCTTACGTAAAACCATTGTATTTAGGTACTGTATCCTTATGTACATTAAATACAATCATGAGACTAGTTGTAAATTATACAATGTGATAGGGTTGGGACTTCTAACCCGTTAAGGCTGAGTACTACATCTAATTTTATCGACAAAAAAATAATATGAGGGGTTGAACCCCTAATTGAAAATATTGAAAAATAGTGATTTTTTCGGTAAAAATAATTCACAAATGATTTTTTTCTCACCAAAACATTATCAAACATATGAAAAAAGTAATGAATTAGTTAGCCAAGGTTATTAGCTACCGTTTGTCGTTTTTTTTTGTTTCTACGACGCATACAACCTTTGATATCAAAAAAAGTAAAAAATATATTAAAATAGCCATAACTTTTAGGGGGAGGGGATTCGACCCCTTCGACCCCCGACTTTTGTCGATAAAATTAGATGTAGTATTCAGCCTTAACGGGTTAGAAGTCTCACCCCTATCACATTGTATATGAGGATGCTTATTAATTTATTTATATTCTGTAATCATCGTTGTCACTATAAGTGTTTACTGACTGTCTCTGACTGTACGGAGTCTCGAAATCTATCAAAAACCACGAGGAAATTTTCCTCGTGGTTTGTTATATTGCACCTATATGGGCATCTCTGCCTACACCCTCAGGGAATAATAATATGTATGTCCAAAGTCTAAACTATGATACCTAAATATGTCAAAAACTAAACAACGAGATATTATTATCAATCCCAGTTTTTATTGTGCATTTTCTTAAGATGCACACTAAACAAGAATCCAAGAAAAATCTTGCGAAACTATCGAATATGAAAGTCAAATTAATAACATAGGTAATATTTATTCATATTTCTAGTTACACTAAGTGACAAACAGATCTAAATACATATCTTATTGTAAGTACAAAAGCAATGTCCATGGTGGATATAAATTACTTATACAAAACAAAACAAAACGTGGATTCACTCGAAGTACTTTATTAAACATGCAATTCCATGAAAATAGAAAACGGTACGTACTTTATTCATAGACACTCAACATAATTTGAAATTTAAATACTGGTCGTAAAGACAGACGATTCACCCCTAGCCGGTCACCGTGCTGTGTCGTAACAAAAACAGTATTTAGTATTTACTTCATTACTATTCATACTATTTAATTATACCTTTAGTTTTAATACTTCGTCGGTCGACCTGTCGCAAGTACGATTACGTAGCAAGCGATTTCTGTTTAGATTTCTGGCTTGGGCAAAGTGGTATTGGGATTTTCGATATTCTTACAATATTAGAGTATGATTTCTTCTTTCATCTTCATGATCCTGATGTATGTCCCTGAGACGCGCCGGCCGGACTTCAGTATTCCGGTGTTTTCATGGTTGTATCTACTGTATATCCTAGTTTATAGGAGTTGCAGCGGTCTTGAAAAGTAGAAGCGGGCTTGCCCCTTTAAAAACTTACAATATCCATAAGCTCATTGCCTATCCTTTTTCTTCCTGACCATTCCAGAGTTTCTCAGGGTCAGCACCACATAACTTCATTATTCTATTCTTTGTATCAAATGTCATAATTACTACAAACTTCTTTTTCTTTCATATTACTTCTCACAATGTCTGTCTCTAAGCTCGTGTCCTATTAAGATATTTCAAAAATAAAGGACTGATGAAAAATTATTTAAAATACACACCTCAAGTACGTCCACTACCACATTTTTCTAACCCAACAATATCGTTTACAATCGCTCAATTACCAAGACAGTCGATACTAATACCGATAAAAACGTTAAAATGGAACAGCCCTGTCTGCCAACAACAACGGGAAAGTAGTTTATTTTTGTAATTTATAAAAGTGTTGCAACGTAATTAATTTACGACGCCTCGGGAGAACGCTGGAGCCCCATGGTGTGACTTATAGACACAACACAGCTGTTACTGCCAGTCACGTTAATACTCTTGTTAGTATAGTTTACAAGTGCATTGTTGCAACACGTCTGTACATATCTACTTAAATAAATAGCATATAACAAAGTTGCTTTCCACTGTCTGTCCAAAATGCCGTATCAAAATATAAGGTGTTCTAAATGTATTTGCCACGGCTTTAATGGGAGGTAGTGTTGTGTTTGAAGACAGTAGTGAAGAAATTTCATACCCCGGACCAGATAGTTTAATTTGAGAACATAAAGAAGTTAAATAAACATTGACTTAGTCAGTAAGGCGGAAAAAATCATTGAATGATTTTCTCACTAAAAAAAAAAAATTTACAGTTAATATACTGTCATTCACATTTAGTTCGTGACTTCTTTGAGCATACGTATATTTCATTTGGACGTATTTATTTATGGCGATAAATTAATGTGTTCAAAAAAAATAGTAATTAATTTAAATGATTGATTGACAAAATGATCCGATTTCAAGTGTATCAACATTTTATTTTAATTAAAGTCAGCTATTTTTGTGCTGTAAATAACTAGATCTATTTACTCATGATATATATTTATAGATGAAGATAGTGTCCGAAAGTTTATTTTAGCACTTACCGCTCCCACATTTGAAATGAAAATAATGTCTCCAAATCAACCTATTTTGCGATAACTGCTGGGCCGTTGGCCAATATCAATACGAACTTAAAAAAATATAGAAGCAAATAATATACAGGGCTTTCAAGGCTTAAGAATAACATTACGCTTTTTGACGAAACCTAGAATCGGACGCAATTTGTCTTAGGATTTTACAGTTGTATACACAATCAAGTACCATTTACGGAATTATATAAAACTAAACTATAACATAAACATAGTTAAACTCGGTATTGAAGCAAGCTATAACAAAAAAACACAACTAGTATAAATAAAAAATATTGACCAAAGAAACGTACGTAAACATTGTCACCATTCCATAAGAATAAGATATCTAATTTGACCACTTGCCCTTCACAACCTACGAACGATATGACGACAGTCAGACAGACAGACACAGAGGCGCACATCAAGCTGCTCATATCCAATATATCATGGTCTCATTTCGTATGATGTTTCCACACATTCGACGGCCAGTTTACACTGGTTTATATATCTTGATATGTAAGTAATCATCTGTACAAAGCGAGCAAATTGAATCATTGCCTTTCAATGTAGCATTATGAGGTATTGTCAAAGGTACTAGTAGTAGAAGTAGTTGCTAGAAACATGTTATTCCATATTTAGTTCTCTCTATTATTTTAAGGCAGGAAAAACCTTTTGTTACTTACCTAATAAAAAGTATGATTGGTTCTTTGTCTATGAGTTTTGCTTTCCTTGTACACAAAACATATCATGCTATACAAAACCAATGTATCATGGCCTGGCTTTGTATGATCTTTCTGCACATTCGTCGGTCAGTTTATACTGGAATTTCACAGCTTGATAATGTAGCTTGCTAGGAAGACTATTCCTTATTTAGTTCTCACTATTATTTAAGGATGGAAAAACCTTTTGTTACTTAGTAAAAAGTGTACGATTGATCATTTGCCTATAAATGAGGTTATTTTCCTTGTTCAATTAGGTACCTACTTTAATTTTCGTTAGACATATGGCTGCAATTTCCAAGAGAACTCGCCACGGTTTTAGTACTACGAAATATTTTTAAAGTAAGCCGAAGAAGTATATATGTAGTAAATGTCGCTCCGTCATTTCCACCTCTATTTGACATTATGACCATTTATATACAAAACACACCTGTACCTATTATAAATATATAATAGGTATAGGTATGTAATGTAATACATGTAAATCGTAAATATCACATACTAAAACCACTCGCAGTCGAAACCGATGTGAAAAGGCAAAAAAGTAAGTAATGTGAAACTCTAAAGCTTATTGCTAAGTCATGTTATCTATACTCAAGACATACGGGCAGATAAAATTGGAGAAAAAAATGATAGCCACGTGCTAAAAATATGGTGAAATAATATTCAACAGTATGACTTCTGTATTTTTTGTTAAATCTTCCTCATTCAAATCGGAATTACTACTACACAGG
Source organism: Spodoptera frugiperda (assembly GCF_023101765.2). NCBI lineage: Eukaryota > Metazoa > Arthropoda > Insecta > Lepidoptera > Noctuidae > Spodoptera > Spodoptera frugiperda. Next base: position 5,880,438 of record NC_064238.1, on the reverse strand, counting down.
ATATACTTGATTCTTCGACTGACTAATATAGGAATGGTGAACCATTGGTATACGTGCCATTGATGGCACGCAACACCATATTTTGGGCACGTCATTGATCACAAACTCTGTCCTATGCCTATCGCTATTAAAAGTTACAAAGTTACACAAATAACTCCAGGTAAGAATGAATTTTGCTTAACAAACTACAACAGAACAATAATATTTTGACGGCACATGTAGGTAGAACTTCAAAAAACATGCCACGTTGTTACCTACATAAAGGTTCACTATCTCTGGACTAGTATCTTCATGGGTTTTTCAGATCAGATCATTTCAGTCCAGATGGCAAGGTAATAAAATATCTGTGGAACTGCCTGCAAATGTGTTTATGTCCGCGGTCCTATAGCTATCAGATTACATATTCAATGAGTCAATTAATATGACATGCAGTTATAGAACACACTGCACAAAAATAAGTGAAACTGCAAGAGTAAAAGAAAATATAATTATAATAGATATGGTTAAGTATGTAATATTTGTCTTGTAACTTCGAGTATTTCACTTGTACATAGAAATTAAGGGTTGTTGACTGCCAATAGAAAACTGTTGAAGGCAAATCCTCCGTTAACCTCACTCACCGGCGACACAACGGAAGCGTTGTTTCACGATTAAATTCGGTGAGACCGTGGTATAAATGGTCGAGTTTAAATAATTGAAAACAATAATTAATAATTATAAATTGCAATAAACCAAAGACAAAATAATGTGACCGGTCAATAGCTATACCTGTCGGTCCCTTCCATCACATTGCATCACTCGCTCGATGCAATTTACTGATTACCGCTACTTTGAGTGAAAGCAGATCGCCATGAGTCATACTCGATCCGGTTTCACTAATAAGAAACCAGCCGTGACGTCACATTACAACTTATAAGAACTGTGACGTATAATAATATCAGCTCATTTTACAGATAAATAATTATGACGCAAATGTCATTAGTTATAATGCTATACAACTCATAATGTACTAATTATAATCATTTAACAACGGCATTTTAAATTATACAATTGCATAACAAATGCATAACTTGAGAACAGCTGGACCGATTTGGTAAATATTGGTCTTGAATTATTTGTGGAAGTCCAGGGAAGATGAAAAAAATTTGAAAGGTGAGAAAAATTTTGAGACGGTACGAAGTTCGCCGGGTCAACTAATATGAAATATAAATATAATACTTGGCATTAATTTGGAATATGTACAAATGTAGATTGGTATGTACATTTAAGTAATATTTTCCTTATTTGCAGGTAAATAAATGTATTTTTACCTATCAACCGCGCGTCTACGTACGAGAACGTGGTAGCGATAATATAAGGTTCAATTTTGTTTTAATAAGGTGATATTACATTGGTATACATAATTACGTCAAATTATCATGTTAAATTATCATCTGTCCAATACACAAGAACCGGGAACAAGAAAATTAATGTTAAGTTTTTCGAAATTGCATAATAGGTAGCACGGGTTTAAAAAACTGAGTGCTGTTAATAGACTCTACTACTATTCTTCATGAATAGTAGTAGAGTACTAGTACTGGCGAAAACCCCATAGCTCCTCAAATAATGACAAAAATAATTGTATATGACATGTAGGTACCTATGTTTAGTAAGCAGCAAATACATAAATAGTATAAGCATACTGCACGTGCAATTCTTATCGTAAAGCATACATGTGTAGCTACTCACCTACTTTTAATTCAGTAAAGGCATTGTTATTGCCCTTCACCGTATCTAACCACAAACATTCCTATATTTGTACCACTGTACATACTCGCAGCTGTAAAATGTTTAAAAGAAATTACTTACTTTGTCTACGTTTACCCGATGAAGTTAAACGTACTTATATTTGTGTTATTTACTTAAATAGGTAACAAATATAAAAATATATTTAGTACAGAGTCAGAAACAGAGTTAGTTACAAAGGATTTTCTATCGTTTAAAATATTAAAACTACGTAGAACTATAGCTATCATCTTCGCTGCACACTCTACTTTTTAACCTGCACATCAAATAATGTAACAGTATAAATAACAGTACTGACAGTATACACAGACTAGTCTGCAGTTGGATCATATAATACCCAATACAATGGAAATTAAACCCATTTTATACACTAAGCACCATTAAAGAATTAAGAAAAAAAAACGATCACTACATAGTATAAAACAAACTTGTTTTCTCTGTCCAAACAAAATCGTTAAAACTACACAACGGATTTTGATGCGGTTTTAATAGATAGAGTGACCGAGAGGGAGGTGATTATGTATAATACATGCATAATATCACCATTGCACTAGTCCAAAATCACTAGCAATCAAATAAATAATTCCCTATACTCAACAGTCACCTTTGGTTATCTCTCGACGAACGACCATTCAAATACGTATCTGTTTACAAAAGTTCACTATAAAATATTTCATTGAAAATTAATTTATCAAATGCACTGAATCACCATTCGTTGGAAATAAAATAACGCTATCAGTGTGTTGTGTGTGCAAAGTTAAAATGGCGATAAATTATAAACAGTAATAATTATGTAATATTTTTTGTAACATTCGGTACATTTGTAACAATAACGTGTTTCAAAGATATATTTCGTTTGAGGTCTTGTTTGTTCAATTGAGAATATTCTAGTATCAAACAAAAAAGCAACGTCACGCCGTTTATCCCCGAAAGGGTAGGCAGAGGTACACATTAAGGCATCGTAATGCCGCTATACAATGTACGCCCACTTTTCACCATTTAAGTTATAAGTGCCATGTAATAGAGGATGAGCCTATTGCCATATACTGGGCACAATTCCAGACTCCGTGCTACTATTGAGAAAAAAAATTTCGAAAAACCGAAAAAAGCTCAGTAGTATTTTCTTTGCCCGACCCGAGAATCGAACCCGAGACCCTTTGTCAGGCACTTGCGACCACTCGTTCGACGAGGCAGTCGACGTCAGTCGAGTCAACGAGCAGAATATTCTAGTATCAAACACAATAGTATTTCTTTAAAGCGACAGTGATCGGGCAAATAGGACTCACGGCACATTAGTGCCATCTGGTGAGCACAAAAACGATAACCCTAATTATCTGCACAAGGTAAAAAAATAAAGAAACCACAGTGATATAGTAAATGTTTCTGCTCAATGGATATTTATGAATGGAATTGCTTGGGGTTTTCCCAAAATACAAGTCGATCGCTCGAAAAACTACATATAGAGTACGACCACTTGTACGTATTTATACCCAGATGTCTATGAAATTCTGTTGACATCATTCTACCTATTATTACAGTATTTAAATACCTAGTGAGCGTTATAAATATTTATATAGGCTTTTATTTATTTAGACTGCCTCGTTGGTAGGGTCTTTACAAGTGCGGTTCGTTTGAATCCACGATCAATCAAAGTCGAGTCAAGATCGACCTCTGCGAATTTTCTATATCGGCTTACTAAAAAAATAAGTTGGTAGTAGGTAGGTATTTAAAAATGACCAGTAGTTTTATTCATGTGTTCAAATTCCTAAAGTTTCTGTTAATATTCAGTACGCGTACATAGATACACGAATTATTTGCTATTCATTCCAATGTGTGAGAATATTTGCAATGGGTACTCCGCCTTAATTTACGATGAGGCGGCCGGCACGCACAAACACCGCCCGCGTCAGTGTCGCATAGTAAAAACCTGTTTTTGGAGGTCATCACACATCAAAATTAGTTGGAAAACTAATAAAACTTCCAGGGACAAATATATGTAAACCAGCTCGTTTTTTATTTTATACCTCTCTGTTAATTCTTTATTCTTTGTAACGTAAGGTAAATACATCTGTTTTGTTCTTTAAAAACAAAATATTTGTAAAGTTATGTCATTTCTATTTGTTTACAATAACAACGAACTTTAAATAAACTGGGTGCAGGCATTCATTATAATATAAAACTGTTTTTTTACCTCATTGGAGCATAGATTGTCGTTTTTGGGAAACCCCAAAACTCCGTTCATATCAAATTAATCAGGACAAAATATTTATATACCTATACATACATACTATATAAAGGTTGTTTGTACATATGTCGTCTGACCTGTTCTTCTGAATATGTTATCATTAGGTATTAGATACTAATACCACGAATTTTAAATTCATACTAAAACTATCCTATCAACTAATTTCTCCCTAACCTTTTGAGGACAATCACTAATATAACTGGTTACTACAGTTGACATAACAGATTACAGATTATCTGTTATCGTTAGGACAAAAAGGACAGTTGCTTCCTCTCCAAATTATAATGCAAAAAAGCGCAACAAAATACTTTAATGCGGTCCCAAACAACATACAATTTAGATGTAGTTGTTCATTTATCGTTGTCAGATAGTGCAATCAGAAATAAATATACTTTGTAGAGTCCACATGATATGACATCTCGCAAAATGCTGCTATCTCCTCATTTGTGTTTACGCTACGATAACGGTGACTGATAAAATCGTTGGGATTTGTAATTATTTTTAGTGTATGCTCGTTACACGGTTCAAAATTATTTATTGCATACCTAACTTGCGCAGAATATATGGCCATCAGACGTGTTCTGAATATTTTTGCATTATAATAATTTATCAAGCGCATTGTATGGAGTATAAAAGCCAGAATTCATCTTCGAGGCGGTCAAAGAAGGTGACACTATAATTAGTAGCCTAACTTTGTTGATAAAGGGTAATGAACTATTGTTAGGAACTTTAATGTAATAAATACCGGAGTAGGCGTATACACTCATCTACCTACTCTTTCTTGGTAAAACAGGCTTGTTTATTATATTTATTTATGTCACTAGCGTCATCCAACAAATTACGGAAAATTCTAACTACTATTGAAAATATATTTTAGATTTAGCACTTCCCAAATAAGGTACAATTATTATTATTGTCGAAGCTAAAGCTAAGGCTAGTACTATAAACACGAACTAGAATAATCCAGCAAATACAGGTAATTTTCCCCCTGGGGCCTATTAAACTAATTGCTATTGGTGGCATTGGTTCAGTGGTAATAAATATAGTCATTAATCTCACTGATTAGGTCTTACCTATATCTGTGTATTGTATACTGAGAATGGTATTTTATAGACCGTATCAAAATGTATAATGTCTGCAGTCATATTTGCATAAGAACAGAATAAAATATAAAATTTTAGCGTGTGAAATATGCTCACTTATACAACGCTTCATAAATACTACAAGCGACGTGACGTCCACCGTGGTTCGTAGAACGTTAAATTTTGCATGAAAATTACTTACGAAACATCACACTAATTAAATCATATATACAACAGTGGCAACATTGGACATTAATTCCACAAATTGGTCTAAATGACAATTGTGCGGGGACCACCGCCAGGTCGCATCAGTCGCGAGGCCGTGCATGGCCCGTGGTCGCCGTCGCGGCGGCTTGCCAGCAAACCCATAACCTTGACCTGTCGCGTGCTAACTCAAATGCCGCCTGGAAATTTGCCGTTACTGTTTTTCAGTTAAATCCACACGTCACCGAAATGTATAAATATTATATTATTAATTGAACTCAACAGAACACGTTGTTAATTTTGTTTTTCGACATCTGTTAGTACGTATGCACGGAGCGTCTAGTCTGTTTTGTTAGGAAAATATTTTGTTGATTCCTTTGCACTTAGACATTGTTTATTGTACTATATTAGTAATTACTTAATAGTGGTAATTAAATGTTAGGCGACGCAGCAAAATAATTACAATAAATTAGACGGATAGACCATGGAATATTAGCATACACGCGTAGTATGATAATTGTAGGGAGGTGTCGTTGTAGGATTTTAATATTCATCAACAATACTACACCATAAGACATTGATACTGTCTTTGTTACGCAAATACATAATATTGTATTATCATCAGGTTGGATTACCGTCCATTTGGAAAAGCCATTTTGGTTGGTGTAAATGTTACATTCCGAGATAAATGAAGCATCCGATTAACGTATTATTTATGAATATCATATTGTATCAGCCAATTGCCAGATAATTGTTTTGACGATTGTCTCATATTAAAAATTTAAACCTGCATACTCCGTGGTATTTAGCGATAAAGTTAATAATTGTATAATTTATCATACTCATGCATTTTACTGACTATCAAAAACATTTAATTGCTATCAATAACTTCGATGGTGCTGATTAACTAAATCATTTGCTAACAGCTCACTCGCAAATAAATTACGAGATGCAGATGTATTATATTGAGTATTTTTAGCTATGTTTGTTTTGAAAACTCTCGTGTGTTGAAGATTTATCTAAATTATTTTATTTATCGAATGTGGGTGTCTACGTATTTTGAAATGAGCACTGACAACAGAAAGCAACAAATAATAAAATAATGCGCCAGTTGGCACGTTAATGGGTCTTTTCTGTTTAATTAATAGTTTTTAATCGAATCTAAACAATGTTCTCGTTGCCATTTTTAAAAATACATAGTTGCTGCCTCACTGTTAGTTCGTAGAGGCCTCGTAGTCACTACGTAGACGTCTCGTAGTCGATGTATAGAAGCCTCGTAGTAGAAGCGTAGAAGCCTCGTAGTAGAAGCGTAGAAGCCTCGTAGTAGGAGCGTAGAAGCCTCGTAGTAGAATCGTAGAAACCTTGTAGTGCTACGTAGAAGCGTCGTAGTCGCTATATAGAAGCTTCGTAGTTAATGTATAGAAGCGTCGTAACGTGTAACGTGCATTGTAGTCGCATTGTAGATACCTCGTAGACGTTACGTAGATGCTTAGTAGATGCTACATCGAGACTATAAACTTATTCTTATTCATTGCGTAGAAAACTAATAAAATATTGTTAGCAATTGCGATGATAGATATTGAATACAAAGCATTGCTAAACGTATTGACAAAAGTACAAAACTACTTTATTAGAATAGAATAGATGAGGATAATATGTTAATCAATTATCAGAATTCTGCTTTCTGCTTTGATGTAAACAAAACATCATACAATGTTTCGATGTAAATGAATATAATAAACTATAATACAGAATATCACTTCAGAATTTAGGTAATTTAAAAATAATTACATTACTAGGGAATTTATCTAATTTATTTTTTATTATGTCAGCGAAATATAAATGCACGACTAAGATTCTGTGATAAGGTTGATGGTGTGCGGTGTCGAACCTACACATGCTTATCGGGGACAAACATTAATTTGGTTTATTGTAGGGTGGCGGGTAAGGGCGCGGGGGTCGCGGGGTGCGGGGTGTGTTGCTGGTATTACGTCAATCAGCCGGCGGTGTCGCGTGATTGTACCTACTTCATTAGCTCCGCACTTACTGGCTGTCCTGCAAACAATGCATTATAATTTTCTTCGCTTTTACCAAGACCAAAAATATGTGGGAGCGGCTAGCAAATACCTAGGTTCTGACGTACTCCAAATATAAACAAAGCCATACTTTATACTTTTATGTGCGTACGGGATAAACACATCTCACAGCCCAGAATCAGTAAATCCTTCTGACTGTTATTATTTCCATATTTGAGCCATCAACGATTTACGGCTAAAATGTGTTTACTGAAGTATATAAATCAAATGGCATTTACTGCGGTTTTGTTAACTTTACTTACTCTATGTATAATTAATATGTATCTCTTCCAGTTCAATTTAAAGAAAGGTGGTCAACTATTAATTAATTTTGAAAACTACATAATTATGACTTGACGAAACAACCAAAGAAACACCTCAATTGTAGGCATTAATTCCTACTAATAAGTATTGTATGGATGTTTGTTACTCTTTCACGCAAAAACTACTGAAGGGATCGGGATGAAATTTGGAATAGGGATAGATTATGATCTGGAATAACATATAAGCTAATTTTGATTCCACGGGAACACAAGCGAAACCGCAGGTTAAAACTAGTGTGTCATAATTTAAAGTGCAAATAAAAAAAGAAAACAAATAAAGAAACAGCATATTACAATCAATATATTATATCTTAGTACCTATTTCCTTTGAAAATAATTAGACTGCAAATTATAGATATTCATATTTGCTGTTATTTCCATTCATACAACACTATGTTTGTTCCAATTAAAATTAGAACCACAATCCAGATATAACTGTTTCCTGTTTTTTTTAGATTTCAGTTACGGATGCCAGCTTTGCACTTGTTTATGTAAAAAAACGATAAGAAGTAGGTAAATTGTATACTGTTGTTATTGTTGTGAATGGGACAATATTTATGTTAAAAATACATTAATTCTAGAAAACTCATATTATTTTATGAATATAAAAGAACTTGGCTTAATTTTTTCAAGTAGATAGGTGCACGGCAGTCTATAATATTTCTATGCCCATTTATTCATTAATACCAAACAAACTAAATCCAATAAGTCTTTTAATTTAAGTCCTTAAAGACTAAAGACGGCACAAGAGTTTTGTTTCGAAACTATTTCGAAATAAAAATAAAACATGTCAATAACAACATAACAGTATTCATAAATAATCAATGGAAAATAACACTCTAAACTTATTCAACCTATATAACTATTTAGGTTATGGAAACACCCATCCACATCCATTTATTTAAATAAAATGTATTTAAAACAGTTATACACAGTTCAACAACTTGTTTTAACTTTCAGTGATGAAAAGTCTATCGGCAAGTATGTACAGATGTTTAAAAAAAATGGTGTCGATAGATCGATAACCTCTATTACGTCACTATTTCGTTTCCTTACGTCAAAGGGGTGTTTTGTAAAATGGTTCGTGTGAAATTACCAAATAAAAGTCAAGGTGACGAGGATTAAGCGTAAATATTGATTCTTGTTCAGACGTAAGGGTAATAAGGGAGGATTTTTTTTGCTATGTAATAATTGAAATGAATATCGGAATATTTTCTTTTTCTTTTTTCAAAAACGTTGCCCCACACTTGAATTTTGTGTATCGTGGGTGTGTTTACAAACATCCAAGTTTACACCCAGACCCGGAATAGCATTTTGTGAATCACACAAAGAGTTGACCCGTGTGGGGATCACACAAAGAGTCGAACCCGCTACACGTTGCGCGGCAGCCGGTTTCCCGGCCACCAACTGTTTGATCGAGTGCCTTCAAGCAGGGATTGCCGAGCAAGGTGTTGGGTTCGATTACTGAAAATTTTCATAGTAACACGATGTCTGGATTAGTGACCCGATATTTGGTAATATGCTCACCTATAGGACTCGTTATTATATAACTGGTAAAAAGTGAGAATTACAGTAAAAGTGTGCTCCTCTGTCTACCTCTTCGAGTCACAAGAATTCACCAACTAAATCTGTATCACATTATACTAGTTTCTTTAGAAATGTCTACATAGGTAAGCAGACTACAACAACAGAAGTAAGCTTAAACGATATGTTTATTACAAGTCCAAACAATACAATACATAACGTACGATGTTTATTTCCAAAGACCAATGTTCTCTTTCAACAGTACGTCCACGAAGCAAACAATGGCGAGAGACGTCAATGCATACAGTTATACAATATGGATTTATGTTTAAAGCATAAATACATAAAACATAGTAAGATGAATCCGGTTCATCGATTATTTGTGAATAAATAGATCAAAGGTTCCTTGCCATGGCATATATAATTGTTGTGACTGTTTTGTTTTCTGATTTCGTAATGTAGATCTCAATTGCTTAATTTATAGGTTATTGACCACTTTGTAAACACATTTAACTACTGGACTAGTAGTAAATGTACCTATAAATGTCGTATCATCACGCCTTTTATCCGCGAAGGTTTAGGCAGAGGTCTACATTACGGCAGGTAAAGGGACTGTAAAATGTACAGTGTACACTCACTTTTTCCATGTGTGTTATAAGTGTAATAGGGTATGAGCCTAATGCCTGCTACTACTGAGTAATTTTAGCAGGAAAACGCCCAAAAATACTATGCCCGACCCGGGAATCAACCGAAACCACTTGCCCGGCAGTTGCACATGCGACCACTCGACATACGGGGCAAAAATAAATGTATATACTATATAGTTTAGTAAAAGTGAAGATAACTTTATTGCCACATAAATTAATTTCGGTTTAAAACTATTACTTACCGTTTGCATCGAGATAATTATAGGAATCAGGAACATGTACCTGCTCTACTTCTTCATAAAAGCACTACACTAGTGAAACTCAAACGGCATCCATAATTCGTCGTTTCCACCGCCCTAGATTTTCCTAGAAACGTTTATGACGTCAATTTTAGTTGTTAATTATTTACCAAATATTAGAACTACGTTCATAAATATTATAAAGAATAGCTTCAGTTCCTTGTATTGTTGAATAGAAAAGTTAACATTTCGATGAAAACTCATTAGTTACGAGCTTTAAAGAAAATTTGCTCAAGGACAAAATATAATAAACGTTAAGTAGATATAAAATTAAGGCTATTTGCGAAAGGTTACAATCAGATTAATAAGTTAATCGTTTTAATTATGATTCAATGTTTTTACCTCGAAAAGTTGAAGGTCACACTACGCACGTCACGTGCTTAATATATTAACGGTAAAATTGTGTAAAGTAAAGCTTTTGTAGTTTATAAAACTGGAAAATGTATTTTGTTTTATGTGTAAATTGTGTGTTTTAGTCTATTTGTTTGTTTTGTAGTTTGTTTCCTGACCAGGACTTCTTTGTACATTTATCTAAAGATGATTTTATCTAAAGAAGATTAAGACGAGAAGTTACGTTAATTTTTTTTTTTATTTCTCCTATCAGACTTCATCCAATTTCATAACTTTGCACTCACAATTCTATTATTCTGTACAATCCAAAGTATTCATTATATATCAGTTTCAGATTCACTTCTTCAACATGATGCGTTGAGTTATACCTAAGTACGCGTATTTTATAAATAACTCAAAAACTCTCGAACTTTGTTTCATCTTAGAAAAATAACTGCGCATGTTTATTGTTGGGCAAAACTCGCTACTGAGTGGAGTCTGCTCAACGTCCACAGACGTCGCGGCAGACTTAAAAGGAGATGGCGGGACGAACTAGACTTCTATGACAAGGATTGGCCGCTAAAAGCTTTAAACAGAAAGAAGTGGCAAGAGGGAGGTCTTTGCCCTGCAGTGTGATAATCATAGCTGAAATCTAAATCTAATGTTTGTTAATATATCAATAATAACCTTCCCAACAAAAAAGGATTAGAAAATTGTTTGAGCTACTCTGGATATTCGCCATTAGCAACACATTTTACGGTTCATTTTTATATCATAGATGGTAACTTTATAAATAGTAAAACTAACGTAGATTTTCAGCTGCATTGTTTCTAATTTAGGAACTTATTTACCTTTATTGTATTTGTATAATTGGAGAAAATATAGACGACGAACCTATAAAATACGCATACATATTATATTATATACATGATGTATATACATTATGACGTGTGCTGCAGTTTTTAAAGAGAAGTGTGAAATACACAGTACAATGAATCAACATTTTCACGATGGTGAGCTACGTTACTGGAAAAGTATTATTAGGTTAACCAATTACTAAATTTTCAGTAGTTATAATGTTAATAGCTTAATGCTATTCTGAGTTCAGCTTCATTAGAGTAGCTGTATATCTGGTGAAGAGTACATCATACGTTCCTCTGTACTTAGTACATGCATTTATGTGTTTCGTGGAACAAAAAAAAAGGTGGCTTGTATCCATTACCTACTTTGTTACAACTGCAACATTGCACAATGACTTTATCTATCCTCAACAATTTAGTGGTATATTCGGTTTAGTTATCTACACCCTATTGCATTATCAGTTCTACAGAATTCTCGAAAAAAACTTGTAAATATATCTTTGTTCCATTTCTGCAATGGACAGCTGTTTATCTAGGCGTCAGTGTGTCGCTATTGTCCCTATTGACAGGGAGATGCGTGGGCGCAACGTTGGGTCACTGTCCACTTATCCAGCGCTACATTCTGTAAAGCTTCCGTTCCGAAGTGAGTACACCCGTGGCCACACATCCGCATTGATTACGTGTGACTCAGATAAAAAAACAACTTTAAACATTGTTATTGTTTTTCGACGATAAAAGCAAATATTAACCAAAATATTCAGGTTTTTCAAGTTGTTTTTACAGTAATTCCAAATCAATTAAAATTATTTTATTATTAATTAGTCTGTACGATTATGTAGGAAACGACATTTATATTTCTACGAAATTGTCGTTATGTCTTATCAGTAAAAATACATATTGTAATAAAAACTTTATTAAATTAATAAAATTTTCACATTGTAACAATATTAGTTCTTAATGTTAATTGTCGAAAAATATTTTTCCTTATAATCAAATCTCAATAGAGTTATAAAGAAACTTAGATAAAATTTGTAAATCAAGAGATGTCGTATTTCTATTATATGGATAGAAAAACGAATCAGAAACATTTTATGTAAATAAATTAATAAAAATAGCTTGCATTAAAATAGAATAAAGCTTTCGTCATCATAGAAAGATCAATGCGACATAATTGTTAATCGCTACGAAAATATTGTAAATTATTAATAAGTAGGATCATACTACAGCTAAAATGGGCGCCGTCCTTCGTGGTTGCATTACTTGACGCCAATATCACGTGACGTCACGACGGTAGCCGTACGGGTCACTGCAGTAGTCTCATTAGCGGTTCTGGCTGCAGTTCCCACCTTCCTAATAGTAGTTGTGGTTGTCGTCTTAGAAATACCACCGTTGGCAAGTTTCTGGACATCAGTGTTCGAACGTACTTCTTCAGTAGCTGCCTGTTTCTGCTCATGAGCAGTGGCATTCCTCACGTTCTTTTCGATATTCTGTTCGTAACCGTCCTTCTAATCACTTCGCTACTCCTCTCCTCAGAGCACCTGGCACCTCTTTCTCCTTGTTCAGCTGTTCTTATAACTCCGTTCTCAACTGGAATGACGTCACTGTTTTGGTACTTCTCGTAAAAACCATTTCCATCGGTCTTTTCAATGGTGTAGGAACCGCGACGGACGGGCTTCTCAGGAATCCATACAATTTCTTGGGTAAGAGTGTCTTGATGCTGAACAGGTTCGGGTGAAACTGTTGTACTTCTAATCTCACTGTCGTGTCTTACTTGCGTCACATGCGCACGAGAGTCATAGATTTGATTGGTCTCATTGATATCAACAACATTTTCGTGATCAACTCTCTTGTTGTTTTCAATTTGGTTCGGGACCTGTTTGGTAACAGTTCTTTGAACTTGTGTGACTTTAACTTCCTTTGTAGTATTACTGGACGGAGTGGTTCTCTCGGAAGGACGAGGTTCTAAAGGTCTCAGTTGTCCTAATAAAGGCGAGTGTTTGATGCCGAAAGTTATTTGCGGTGTTTTGTTGATCTGCACCTGTAATCACAAAATACAAAATTAATAACATCATATTCGTTATTAACAGCTTATAAGTGGCCACTGCTGACCAATGCAGATTAATATATATTGCTTTCATTTTAATGGTTAGTTTTGAATAGAGAATATAGGTTTCATTTTTTTTTTTCTATTATTTGAATTACCTAAAGATCAAATGATACAATTTGTGACAAACAGGATTATATTTGCAGGCCTGAAAGTTGGAAGGATATAAATAACTATTTATAGCAATGGAATTTACCTTTTCGGGGGAGTAGGTGCCAGGCGCGGGAACTCGCGTGCGGTCGTCCACAGGCACCTTATGACGTCCCGATATCGTGTACACCGGAGTGTCCAACACGGACGGGATGCGGTATGAATTCGGAGCTGGAAAGGGTTACGTCAAATATTAAAATATATCCAACTATAATATTTGTCCAACCAGTGTTATCCGCGTTAAAACTAAATCATAGTGTTATGAGTATATTCACCTATTCTTCTAGTCCTAAAGTTAAATGTTAAGCCCCAATAAATTTTGTTAATTTTGATAAAATTACCCAATTACATTGTATTGTTATTAGATTTATATTTCACCATGCTTTGTTACTGTGATTAGTAACACCACTTCATTCGCGTAACTAACTCACCAGGGGTATCAGCGAATTTATTTGTTTGTATTTTAATACCAAAAGTGTGCTGTGGAGAATAAGTCAAAATGAACTTGTAACCCTTCTCAGGGTTGTAAGTTCCCGGAGCTGGGACCTTCAGGCGCTCATCTATTGGTTCCTTATGTCTACCCGAAATTGTATACAACGGGGTTTCGACCGGCGTCGGAATATTGTAGGAATTTGGAGCTAAAATATATTTAGGAAGAAATATAGTTGAAGTACAGTTTTTAGAAAATAGTAAAAATTTTAATAGATAAATGTCAATTACCTGGAGTGTCAACTGGTTTCACGGTGTCAGTCTTTACTCTGAACGTATATTGAGGAGCAGAATGCAGCAACACTTTGTCAGCTTTATCTGGATTGTAGCTGTTAGGCGCAGGAACATTGTCAGGCTTGTGAGGGTTGGTTTTTATTCTGAACGAGTATCGTGGCGCACTGTCCAACAAAATCCTATCGGCTTTTTCAGGACTGTATACGTTGGGAGCGGGAGTATCGTTTATTTTTGCATCCTTGCCTTTTGGAGCCAATGAGTACGCTGGAGAGTGGCCATGTGTAACAACATCGGCTTTTTCGGGATTGTAAGCGTTCGGGCCAGGCGTATTCGGTATTTTGTCATTAGCAATCTTTGGTCGGAATGTATAAGACGGAGCATGTTCATGTGTTACCCCGTCAGCTTTTTCTGGACTGTAAGCGTTAGGAGCTGGATTGTTCGATGGTTTTTCAGCAGGACCCTTTGAGCCAAAAGTGTATTTAGGAGCACCATCCAGCATGTAGTCATACTTACTGGGATCGTAAGCATTAGGACCAGGCGTATCTTCTGGTTTATGTAATGGATGTTTTGTTCTAAATGAATATGCAGGAGAACTCTCCAACAGTAATTTGTCACCCTTATCTGGGTTATACGCATTTGGAGCTGGATAGTTTTCAATCTTGCCTGGTTGCCCCTTGCCAGCAATGGTGAATTTCGGAGTACTACTCAAAATATGAGGATCATACTTATTAGGTGCAGGATTGTCAGAAACTTTAGAATCTGGTCCTTTGCCAGATATGGTATATTTAGGTGTATTGGAAGGTAGGTGTGGATCGTAGACATTAGGACCAGGAGTATCAGAAGGTTTTCCATCAGGCCCTTTACCAGAAATTGTGTACTTTGGGGAATTAGCAGGTAAATGGGGATCATAGTAATTCGGCCCTGGTGTGTCAGAGGGCTTTCCATCGTGACCTTTGCCAGCTAAAGAGAATTTGGGGGTACCATCAGGTAAATGAGGGTCATAAGCGTTGGGTGCCGGTACGTCTGACGGCTTACCCGCATGAGGCCTTCCTGAAATAGTAAATTTAGGTGTTCCATCTATCAGATGAGGATCATAAGCGTTGGGTCCCGGTGTATCAGAAATTTTGGGATCGTGGCCTTTTCCATATAAACTAAATTTAGGCGTTCCATCCAACAAATGTGGATCATAAGCGTTGGGTCCCGGTGTATCAGAAATTTTGGGATCGTGGCCTTTTCCATATAAACTAAATTTAGGCGTTCCATCCAACAAATGTGGATCATAATTGTTTGGTGCTGGAGTGTCACTAGGCTTATCCAAACCAACCTTTGGTCTGAAAGTATAGGCAGGTGATGATTCGTGGAGGAGTTTATCTGATTTATCAGGGTTGTAAGCATTTGGAGCCGGGACATAGTCGGTTTTTGGAGTATGACCCTTTCCAGCAATGCTGAATTTGGGTGCACTGTGAAGCATTTTCACAGAATTCTCTGGTGCATAGACATTAGGTGCTGGAGTGTTGTCAGGTTTATGTACTTGATCTTTTACTCTAAACGTGTAAGCCGGTGACGACTCGTGTAGAATTTTATCTGCTTTATCAGGGCAATAAGCATTAGGAGCCGGAGTATTCTCAATCTTTTCATTGTGACCTTTGCCACTAATGGTAAATTTAGGAGTGCTGTCTAACATATGAATTGACTTTTCTGGTGCGTACACATTAGGGGCTGGAGAATCGCTCCTTACAACTGTTTGATCTTTAATTCTGAATGAATAAGCTGGAGAACTCTCGTGTAGAACTTTGTCAGCTTTCTCAGGACAGTAGCTATTAGGTGCTGGGGTTTGTTCTAACTTTGAACATACTCCTTTGCCCGACATAGTGTACTTAGGGCCGCCGTTCAGCATATGCATAGATTTTTCTGGTGCGTAAACATTCGGACCTGGTGTTTGTTCGAACTTTTCAACTACTTCCTTTGAGCGCATTGTGTATGCTGGAGAACTTCCATGTAGTATTTTATCAGCTTTCTGAGGGGTGTAATAATTAGGACCTGGTGTCACTTCATGCTTTTCAGCTATACCTTTACCAGCCAAGGTATATTTAGGTCCATTCTTTAAAGAATGAAGCGCTTTTTCCGGTGAATAAACATTAGGAGCAGGTGCATTTTGAATTTTAATGATTTCTGTTTTAGTACCAAATGAGAAAGCTGGTGATTTTTCTCTTAATACTCTATCAGCCTTTTCAGGGCAATAAGCGTTAGGTGCAGGAACTTGCTCTGTCCTTTCGAACTTCATTTTTCTTGAAATGGTGTTTCTTGTGATTTTGTCGCGCACAGTTTTCTTACCCTGGAATTATAATACCAATTATTGACTACATGTAATAATATTGTAAGATATTTAAAATACGTATTACTCGTATATTAAATAGGTACCTGGTTAGTAGATGATCAGTAGGAGTAGTGTCAACATGCAGTTACATGATAACCTGTATCGTTTATATACATTCCATAGCTGGTATCATTAGACATACAAAAATGCTTAATATGGGTAACGTTAAAGTTGTACTTTCTGATAATATATAATTTTATTGTTAAACTGATTATTTAGAAGAATATTTTAATAATAAATTTTATATACATTCACAAAATAAATAAATACACTAGAACGATAAAAGTTCTTAGCTCTTATAAAGCATGGCGATGAATGGTGAAGTGGATGAGTGTATCTTGTTAATGTTCGGTTAGATGGCGGCGATTCCTTCTGGAGCAGGACTGAGGGCGGCTTGTCCCACGTACTGCGAGTGCCGGATGCCGAACGTATGCGCAGGCGCCCACGGCAGGTTCACGCACACCTGCCACCCATCCCCATGTTAGTACATGATGATTATGTAAGTATAAATCCGTCTAAAGCATTTAAAATTGAAAAGAAAATATAATTAATAACAGTACTCCACCGATTAAATGCTTCAGATGGGCTAACAATGACATAACACTGATAAATTGCCGAAATGAACATTAGTAGGCGCAAGGTTGATATTGTTAAATTGTTAGTTGCAATTTCGCGCCCACTAGCCATTCAACCCTTCAGTGCGGGCGTAACCGGCACTGAAGTTAGTTCCGCGTGGAGTGAATTTAGGAAGCATTCATGTCTGACATTAATTTATGCATAACATTCACGAGCGCGCTGACATCACTCACCGAGCCTCGACTCGGACTATTTCACACAAGTTTACAGACAATGATTAATGCAAGCAATAAAATAAGACAGTAAGACAGGACAACACCTACAGTATGGCCATAGTTGTTTTTCATAATATAAGTGCTATTCTTTGTAACAGTTTTATTACTATTAAATGTACAAGGACGAATTGACGTCACCGTTGATGTGATTTTCTAAGAATGAATAAAAAATCTTTACCTTTTCGGGGCAATAGACTCCGGGTCCGGGTACGATGGCCGTCGGTGGCTTGGTCTCTCGTCTTGGTGCAATGGTAAAAGCAGGGGGGCGCTTTGTGAGCACTGCGGATGCTTTATCCGTGGTATAGGTGCCGGGTCCCGGCAACGGGGCCTTCGACTCCAAGGTTTTACCACGACCTGTGATGCTAAAAGCTGGTGCTGCGCGTTTACCACCCTCCTTTGCTTCACCAAGCACAGGGGGCATAGAATATGTGTTCGGCGCTGAAAACAATACGACTCAAAGTTAGAATAAAGCCAAGGATTTCTGACCGCAAACTCTACCTACAATTTTACTTTATAGTAAAATATTTAATAAATAAGATTTATACCGCAAAAATATGAATAATGCTACAGTACTTGACAAAGCAGATGATTAAATCATAGCGTAACAAAACAATGTGTCACAAAAACAATGAGCGCACAAAAAATATAAATGACATCAGGCATCAAACATAAATCGACGCGGCTCAGCTTTGCGAACAGATTTATACAGAAAAGCTAGACAAATGTTGCAGCCTCTAAATCAGCATAATGACGTAATAAAAACGAACGACCAAATGAATCAAAATAAACGGCGATCTATAAAATGAACTGTTTAGTGCACTTGACATAAGTTGCTCTTGAACTAACTATACGTTTTAATAGTATATTAACATCGTATTGGTTCAATGAGAAAAATCCGCCAAACAACAAGCTGAAAATGAGACGGTGATAATGATAGTACTTAATCTTAATTATGTTTACAATATTTACTTGTACGTGGCTCTGACGGCTACCATTACAGTAAGATTAAAGCTATAATAATAAAATTGCATCAACGTGATTTTAAGTACAGACGAGAGCAGCTCAACTTACCAATTTTTAAATAGATATTCATCATTTTTCTTTTTTCTATGAAGTAAAAGATTCTACTTTAGAAATTGGAATAAGTTGATGTGCTATCGTCTTTACATTCAAGTTTTACTACATGGCCGATGGCAAAATAACATGCTACAAAAACAAGAAGATGAGGAGACTTTGCGTCTTGCTACAGCTACCGATACAGCGAAATAAAGGCTAAAAATGCATCAACGTGATTTCAGCTACAGACAACACTGCTGTTGCCTGTACCTTCTCCAAAACATCAAGTTTAATAGATTTTCAACTCATTCGTTATGCAATAGAATTGAAAATCATGGAGCTAATTACTGTGCTAGAATCTATACTTTCAAGTTCAACTACATGGCCAAAGGCAAAGGAACATGCTACGTAAATATCTAAACACCTGGCGTTTTGCCGGCGGGCTGAGGGGGATTCACTCGTAAGCCGATGGAGAAAGCCGGAGCGTGATCGTAGACGGCCCGGACGGCTTTGATCGGCTCGTAGTCGCACGGCGCAGGAGTCGGTGCGACGCGAGGCGGCGGCCAGCGACCGTGCAGGGACACCGCCGGCGCACCGGACCGCCCTGCTTGTTTCGTCAACCGCGACATTGAATATAACTATTGTTATAACCTACCTATTTATTATTATGATTGCCACATAAAGTTAAAGGTATGCCTCGGGGTCTTCGATATATGTAAATATTACATAACATGACAACACACATAATATGACACCAATCTTTATTACGACAATTATGTTATTACATAGTTGTAATCCAGATAATTTTAGAAGCTACCTGTTTAGAACATCACAGTTTTTCACTAATTACTTAATATTGTATATTTCTCGAATTAAAACAAACCACCCACCATGGCCGGTTTTAAACGCTGAAAATTGTTTTAATGCACCTATAATGTAGAATTAATAAATAAAATACTGTTTTCTTACTAACAGGAAAATATGCAACTCCATCTATATTTTGTCTAAAGCTTAGTTTATATTGACAACAAACAAAAAATTGCTCCTTAATTGACTTGTATGTAGTCAGAATATTAATGAAATGCCTTTGTTTAGGCTATATGTATTCAAAACATATAACTTGTTAACTATCTATTTGTTATGTGTAATTACCACAATTGAAACGTGCTATCAAAATCAAATAGACCTCCAATACAAGAATTCAATTAAAAATGAACACCTAATTTTTTAAATTAATTTAAATTTTGTTTAAATTAATTAAAAATCTCAAAAGAAAAATAACCGCAAAATTATGACACAATATCCGAATTAATCATCACCCTATCTCAATATCAACTTAAACAATACTCCTGTAAATTCCCGACCGAATCAACGAAACAATCATTGCAGGATTGGTAACTCAAATAACTTTATCATTTAATGCAATAAAATAAACTTAATACTACCAATTACAACAACACAAATCTCACAATTATTTATTAGTAAAGTAATAATTTACCAAATAAATCCGGTCGTCCAAGTAACAACTGAAACACTGCACTCAAGATCCCTCTAGCACTGTTAGCCTAAACACAACTTGTTGGAACAAGCCCTAGGTACGGTGTAGTGGTGAGCGAGTTGGATGCGCGACTGAGCCAGTATGGGACAAACGCAGGGTCCAAACGGGGCACCTACACGACGAGTGACTCAGACTCACCGTCGATCACCTTCGCACATACGGACTTATTTGGAGACATCGGCCAAATGCAGCCGCTCTCCAAGAACCAGCAACTGTTCGAACATCCAATGCCAAAGTAATCGACCAATTAAGATAAACAACTTACATGTATCTATCTACATATGGAGCATACATTTTATAAAAATGCTGTATTTATTTTTAATTATGACCACTATTAAGGATATTTTTCTAATTATTACATACTTCTGACATCGCGAAATTGACAAATAATTATAAATAATTAATCATACAATCGCTTGATGTTTTCATATATTTATTTGAAGGCTAATGTTTATGCGTAATTCATACAATATGAATAGGAAGATAAATACAATTTATTTCCCGCCTACGTAATAGAGGTTTTCAATCAATGACACAGCTAGTTAGCGGGTTGAATTAATTGAGAATGAATGTGCTGATTCGTCAATGATTGAAAAATCTGCGCATAGTTTTCATTAGGCAAAAAGCAAAACATCATTTATTTTACTTAAATTCATTTGTAAGGAAAAATAATAGAAACAGTAGGTAAGTATCTGTTTAAATAATAAGGAAAATGAAAACAGTCACGTAAGTTCTTTAAATGTTCTATGCCTAAGTAAACAGGTATAAAATAATACTGCAGACGACATCGTTTATGTAAATTAGACTGCAGTCATGACCCACTTACAGATTATTTGTCGCAACATGAATCACGCTATAAAACCCTTAATACTTTCTGGAAGACATTGTATAAATTTATTGCATCGTACGAGGTCATTTCACCGGCTTTCATAAGCACTTACATAGTATGTAATAACTTGCAGTTGAAATGTTGGAAATCCTAATAAACAAATAGGTACGATTGCAAACGATCAAGCTAAGACAAACAAACCAAATACTGCGTTCAGATTGTGGGCGGCAGACTGTATAATTGTCTATAGGAAGATAAACGGTTTTGCTCGAGCACAGGCAACTCAAGCAATTATCCAGTAAACGACAATTGTAGACAACTACCCACGATTCTATTATACGAGGAACGAGTAGTTCGATTGCTACATATGCGAGTCCCCAAGCAAGATGTGCTTCACTGGATATGTGGAATCTACCTTGTAGGCGAGGCCAGCTATTTAAAATCAATATAATATGAGCCACGCGACCGGTCAAACTTCGACCTTCACCGTCATACATGATACAGTTAAGTTAGTCTACGAATTCTATTACCTTTGATAGTTCTATTTAAGTTATCCAGACAGAAAATAATATCAACCATCTTAGATAGGCACTGAAAACGACCGCTTTGACGCCCAAATCATGTGACTGTCGTAGGCAGGCGATTTGGTAAGTAGTTTAGGCAAAATATTCGTTCGACACGCGAACATTTATGGGTTTAATGGCATCGATTCACTTGAAACTGGGATATTGTGACGATAGAAAGATCTTTTGTGATTTTGTGAGGAGGAATTACAAAGTATCACCGACCTTTAGCTGTCATTCCTTCTGTGTTGTATGTGGCAGGTCCAGGGCCAAACCTGGTGTTGGTGCCGGGGGGATCAAGCTTGTGGCCAAAGGTGAAAGCTGGAGCGCGAGGTCTGCGAGATTCCTGCGGTGGTTTACCTGCGAAAAGTTAGTTATTACATAAGTACTGTATTATATTACACATCATATAAGTATTTAGGAAGAAGCGAGTTATGCTATATCAATAACTCTTTGTATGTATCTTGAAAATGGTGTGACGCCTCACTAATACATGTCAAAATATTTGAAATGATATTTGTGCAAATTATAACATAAAAAATGTTTTCAAACACAGCTATCTAAATGATTGCTCTGAAAATAATAAAGTCGATAGCTAAATGAAAACATTTGTGACCTCTCTTCAAACGCCAATGCGCAAGCGTTTAAAAAGCATCAAACTTCTAAGAAAATAAATATGGCATGCATCATACCTACAAACAACACAACCACGTGATAATATTCTTTCAAGTCTCATTTTATAAAACGAAACGTTAAAAGAATATTCATAAATAATTATTATGAAACTGTTCCCTTTTCTATTAAACATCTGCCACTTTCTTGCTCAATAATAATGCACTAAAAATATAATAAACAAGTATCTAAAGACCTACATATAATAATGTATCGTAATTGATTGGTACATTTAAGATCCCTTGTGTTTTGCAACAGTAAGTAGTGTACGTACTCACATTGATGTGAATGCATGAGTGTCGTTTATAAATAAATACCTGTTTCTCAATACGTTTCGATATCTCAGAAGAATATTTTCGTGAAGTCCTTGTCATATATTTCTCGAGAATCTCTTTATGGAAAGACATTGAAGAGTCGGAACTCGGAAGTAATTAGTTTATTACTTTTTATTGTTTGTAACTTTGTTTATTTGTGCTCAATTCTTATTTAGACATACTAAAGATTGCTGATAACTTCATTCGATAGTAATACACTGAATTAATTCATGTTAATAACATACCAGAAAGCCGGCTAAATGTATGAGAGAAACACCTTATATTAAATGAAAAATAGATTAAAATGTGACATAAAAGGTAACACTACGTCCAACTAAAGAGGTAATAAATAGACGCTTGGTCAATGTCGCACCATATTGTGTATCACACGCACTGATAGAGCTCACCTTGGCCAGGGTCAATGTTTTCGCCCACGCCATATACTTACCAACACTTTGGTATACATCAAACTCACGCAGACATTTAAGAGAAATGCCTTTAAAATCGTTTCCACGAAGCGATCGAAACGATCGTCCGTCGTCATTACAAAGGTGCGAATATAATACAAAAACATACGTGATATAAACTAATCTACAATACTCACATATGCAAACAATCCATAGAAAAGGTACAAAACACAATTTAAACCAATTTAGTTAACTTACTAACGAAACTATAAATAAATGTGTGAAGTTATTTGGTGAATAACATTATAAGTATGATCTCACTTTGTATATCAACAGAGCGGACGAGCAAGGCCGGTGCTAGCAGCGCGCAAGCGATAATCTCACAACTCAAAACACAACCTCTATTGGAGTGGGAAGGGTGACGTAAGCGCGAGCGCACGAGACGTGAACAATACCGGACGAAAAAACTCGACGACGGAAGAAATGACCGAAACCATGCTATGTGTTCACAGCCATGCAAACATACGTAACTACATAATATTTATGTACATTATACATATACAAATAACCACCTTTTAACATAAGAAAACACAGGAATTCCCAGTATTCAAAAATACTGCTACACAAAAGAAACAACACGCGTGTTTACGTTATTAAAATTTCACGTGTCATTCGTCATTTGAATAAATTAATCTTTTATTAATTCACGTGGTATCTTCCATTATAACTAGTTAGTTTAATAAATCATTCTGATCTATGTCATTTATTGAAATTGACTTTTTTCAATATATTTATGAAAACTCGTTTTTCGATGTCTATTCTAAGACATGATTTGCGTTTGAATAGGTGTATGCGAGGTCTACGAGTAACTAGTGCTGTGCTGTTCTGAGAATATAGTCGATATATAAAGTCGATATTTTACCTATAAGTGAGGGGAGTGATACGACTGCTGGGCCTGGACTTGAGGCCTCAGCTGCGATAGGTCCTCGGCGAGTGGTTGGGGTCCACGGATTCTGTCGAACGCCCATCGGACCCTCGCACGGTTGCCAAGTCTTTGATAGCGATGATGTGGTTCGTGCGCCTTTAGTTGATTTTAAATAACCCTAAAATATTGTTAATCTTGTAAAAGAAAGTGTTAAGCTTTTGTATAGTCTAAAGTTACTAGTTTGAAAACTTCTTCCAATTTGTCAAAATTGGTTGTGAATACAAAATGCTTCTGAAATTGATCTATTGATCTATGTGAGTTTTTATCAAATGCTGACTTTTTAACACATTTGAGGTAATAATTTAAATTTTTGAGCTAGCGTATTAAGAAGCTAGAGAGACAATAATCGCGAGGATTTTGAAGATTTTGGCCATTATTGAAATTAAATAAACAACATTTTTTTAAACGATATTTCAGTAGATAATAAAGAATTTTTTAGAAATAAATTCTTAATAGTTCTAATACTTCTTTCTCAGAATGTTGATTCTGCTAAACCACGTCGTTTTATTAATTGCTTATGAATTTTGCGTACAAGCAAAGTATCATTGTTCAAGGCTATAAGGAATTGGGTAAAAAGACTAAGAATTAGTAAGTTACAAAGAAAACAAGATAGAAGATCTATATAGATAGGTATTATTATAATTACTGGGACTGTTGATGTCGCCTTGGACTCCGACGGCCCTGTCTGCGTCGTTGGTGCTGTTTTAGTCATTTCTTACAACACTTTAAAATACCACAAAAACCCGTAAAATTAATATTTAATCAAAATCTTAAATACGTGTATAAAATTTATTTTATCTAACAACAATCATAATAATAGTAAATAAGAGTAAAAAATGGTTTAATCAATTCCCAATAAAATTATATTATTTATGTATAAAAATTACGTCAAAATTGGCAACTGAAAAATATGTTGTTTTTCTTTCGGCATTGGAACGGAGTTTTTCAATAGTACAAATAGTTAGGAATGGTAAATAACGAAACTCTTTAGTTACTACTCAATGTATTGTGCGATGAACAAGGACGCAACGTCTTTGGCTATGTATTTATTTTCAAATTTTAATATTTTTCAATAATAATTAGCTGATAAATGGTTTTAGACCAGGTAATCTATTACTAAGTCATTTCGTTAATAATATTTTTCACTTATACTATTGAAGTTGACTGATTCGTATTCTGGAGTGAATACCACGCTTTGACCTCGTAAAATATCATATGGAATGAAAATATCTACTAAATAGTTGGTGGTACTTTAGCGATGGTTAAAGATCGAGCATAGTGACGAAATGATGAAGTCATTTTATAAAAAAAATGCAAATCTCTTAATCGTCTTTAATTCAATGACGACTAACTTAAGAATTTTTACTTTATCTTTTGAAGGTAAACTTCATACTAAAATCTTCACTAACATCGAAAGGGTAAACCAATTAAAGAGTCGTTACTAAAAACGTTACCTGCTAGCGTTTAGCCTGTGCTTTGGGCTAAAAAATGGTCTATAATATTTATCATGTTAGTCACGGTCAGATTACATCTAAATCCGTTTATTGCGCGACAGGTTAAGGAAGATGGATACATCTAATCTGACAATGTTTTGGTCATCTCGTTAAGATACTTATAAGTAAAGATGACACATAGGTTTAAAAACTCCGCAACATAAGGGAGGCTCAGACGCAGGTCTCCTTTAGGGATATAACAGGCCCTAACCGATGTTGTGCATTGCGGGTTCCGATTCAGGTTTATTGAAAAAACCCAGTGTCCTTTACTGGTGGTAGTGTGATGTAGCAAGGTATCTATCACCTTAGAGGTTTTAGTGAAGGTATAATTACAAAAACCAAGGCACCTTTTGAACATTTTCCTTGTCATCAAAAATAGAAACATTAAAAATTTCTACAAAAAAATCGTAGGAACAAATATATTCGTCCCACATACTTATGGATCTTCGCCTTAAACGGCTGCATTCTGTTATTTCGCAAATGTCTCAGTATCGTAGAAAGTTGTTACTCCTTTTAGAGCTTACGTGACATAAGTTAAAATGCTGGTCGGTCGACGTTCCCATGTTGTGGACGGTGGAACCTACATTATTTTGATTCATATCATAATATGCTTTTGCTTAGCATGGACAAACTTTACTAAACGTGTAATAATATTATAGGTTGAAGATTTCATTGTTAAGGCTATAAAAATAGTAACCTTAATTTAAAGATAAGATCCGAAATTTTAACAATTCTAAATGACGATACCTCACTTCGGTGGATAGCTAATGAACTACTCGTTTATATAAATACAGGTCTATGATGCTTACCCACTAACATAAGCTAGCAGTCAATAATTTATTTGCTATTAACTTAATTAATTATGTACGAATTAGCGTAAAATGTGTATTCTAATTTTAGTTTCCAATATTCGGAATTAATTTTAAACAAGAATACATTAGAAACAGGATTTTTTTAGACTACTCTTTAATAACAAAGTTGTAAAAATTGAAACCAACTAATTTCGAATTTTTATTTGTTGGTCGTGAAATTAGTCTTATTGGCCAGCTGTCTTAGTTCCGCTTTGCACAGAATGTATTTATTTTTAACTCCAATGAGAGCACCAATTACCTATATCTGCATCATAAAAAATCAATACATACAATACTAGAGAACACCTAATTTATAACTCAATACTCAATTCTTTATTGCATTCCACAATGTAGCGCACCAATTAGGTATAACTACATCATAAAAAAAACAATACATGGACAACACTAGAGAATACCTAATTTATTTTGTGCACTTACTGTTACTAATAGGTACAATCGATTTCATTTAAAAACTTATATCTGAACCTTTTAACATAAAACACAGATATCACAAGCAGTTACGAAAACATAAGATATCTTCAATGTCGCATTGTATACAAATTATTATTACAAATGAGGTAATTTCGTTCAACGTGTGATCTTAATGGACATATTGCTTCGAGTAAACAATGGTGTTCATATTCATGCTATCGCTAAATCAATTGCCATACACTATGTATAAGGTAATACTAGTTGGGTTACTCATTGAAACGCCTTCGCCTTCGCCCACAACCCTAAAGCTGAGTGACAGGTTGGTTAAGTACTGATTTATTTTGTTCCTACGTGTCTATTGTAAACTAGAAAATTATGATACTTATATCTACGTATCCGTATGTTGAACGCTCATTGTGGGCCTACTCTTGACATACACAAAACTTCAAGTTCCCCCACATTTTTGCTACATACTGTAATCTAATTTACATGGTGAAACAATGTAAATGTTTTTCACGCCATATTTCTATAACACCGTACTGGCGCGGTATCACTACGGTCGAGTCAGCACATTTGGCTAATTGCAGATATATATTTTATTTAGTGATTTCTCAATGCAAATCTTGACATTTTATTCTACTACTATTTCCAAGTAAATTGATTCGGAAATCATAATAACTAGAAATCTAATAAATAATTTATATGACTTGAACGTATGTCGAAGAAAATTGAATATTTTATAGAGCAAGTACTCGATGAAACGGCCGGTGATTATGAACAAAGTGTCGTCGTTAGATTTCTAATTTCAATAAGCTTTCGTTTTATACTTGCTTTCATTTTCTTTTGCATAAAATACATACGTTTAACATGAATAAAATATTTATAAATAAAAAAATAACTTGCATAGATAATGACCTATTCGATGTTTTCCTTGTTGTATAGAATGTTTACTGTGGGTGTTGCAAACCTTGTAAGCACTAAAGGTATTTTTCCAATCCAAATTCATTGTTAACTACATACTTAATTATCAACATCGATATCAATGTTAAAAGGATTTTGAAACAATAACGACAAAAGTAAGAATTCGGGGCGTCCTGTCCCATTCAAGGCTTTATGCATAATACACGAAAGACATAAAGACATAGGCCTACTTTCTACGACACAAAAATCCATTTCTAGCACACATGGAAATACAACTCGATATACCTGCGTATAAATATAAAAACATAGCGATGTATATCGAACTCGTCACCGGCTGAAAGAAAAGCTAATTCAGTGCCAGCTTGTACGAGTCACTGTCGTCGTGAAAAATGAATAAAATCGTATTTGGGCCATTCATTGCGTCCTGAAGCCTTCGCGAATATTCCAACTTTTACTGAAACGCTTCTTTATGTTAGAAACTCGACCATGCTGTCGTATTTTATTTTTTATCATTTTAGTCTCCTTGCGTGATTCTTTTTTTTCCAGTATATTGAAACGACAGCCGCTTCAAGGCTGGCCTTGGCCACAAACTATAATAGTGATTTATTTTCGTAATAACGTTTTAGTTCACTTATAGATCGTTACCTATTCTTATGTATATTATGTTCCTCACAGGTATCTACTAATCAGTTAGTATTAATTAATTTGACATTGAGTATACGGTTGTCTAGGCTCTGTTATCCAATAACAACTTATCAGAACAAGTGTTGTCTCAATTGAGCTCATTTGCCGATAACCTGTCCGGTGGTCGGCTGGGGCCGCGCATGGCGTCATCGACCATTTCGTTCGCGACGAACGCATGCATTTCATTACAGCACCATCAGGAAACATTTTGCTGCGAGGTTGAAATGTTAAGGACGTTGCAACAATCATGCCTATGATGGTAAAGTAAAAAACTTGTATTAGGTCATGTTGTGTGCTAAAAACGCCCAAAAAATCAAACAGGCGTATAACTTGTAATGATTTCTGTATCGCAAGATTTGTCGGTCACGTTACCTATTTAGACGTCCAATAATATGTGATAATTGATTGTCAAACATAAAAGTAACAATACGCGTAAACTGATTGACATGTTTATGCAAATACAAGTACGTGCTAGATGAGTTCACCATCAGAACGGTGAGTGTAATGCGTCAACGTGAGTATCCAGGTTGACAATTAAAAAACAGATCCTAGTCACTTAAAGAAACACTTCACTGTGATGGTAATGTACAAGAATAGATCACACCTACAGCTTGTTCTAGCTGGCTTTACTTTGTTTAAGCAAGTCAGTATAGTGTCAATAAAGAAGTTCATACTGCTCGTAGCATAATATGCAGAGTTTGTGACCCACTCCCAAAGTTAAGTTAATATTCACTAGAGACAAGTATCTAATCCAAATTTGCCATAAGTTATTTCTAAACATACTTCATTCCTATACGATTTTAGAATTGCTATTATTTTTTGTATGAAGAATCTTAATCATTAAAGGTTTAACAACGAATTGGCCAGGATTATTGCATATGCCTATCAGAAAAGGGGAAAACGAGTGACAAACCTTAATATCCAACAGTTAAAGACATAATAAGGCAATAATTAGACTTCATGTCTAGTTTAGCTAATTTCCATTACCAATCTACATATTACACATAATTACAAATAAGTTTAAAATTTGTGTTAGACAAACTTCGCACCTAACTTGGTGTTACGGTAACACAGCTTCACGCTTGCTTAAATCTATGTGTACCTACATAAATAGGTAAATATGACTTCATCCACATATTTTATTATTTGCAGGCTCTGAAATATTTTGCAGTGTACGTGTCCTTGTACCACAATAGGAAGATTATTCCATTAGAACAACTGACTGTCAATTGAGTTAAACTGCGTGCAGATTGAGTTAACGTCCATTTTTATTGTTGCAAACATTTTGCCAAAAATTATAGTACTTTGTGTCTGTTAAATGTCTGGCTTCGTAAGTAATAAAGTGGACATGCTATTGTTGGTGACGATTTACCAATTTATTATTTTTGGCATCCATTGAAATCAATTCTTGAGCCGTTTCGTTTGTTGTTTACTTGTTTTTGTTTCGTTATTTTAGCAAGCAAACAAACAGCTGACTTTGGAATATTTATAGAGTTCCTACTGCCCTAAAGGATAGCATTTTACTTCACACACATTTCACATTGTACCATGGCAAATTAAAAGAAAATTTGGACCTCATAGAGTATGACGACTTTGATGATCTGACTACTTCTACTTCTCCGTGTGAGAAGAGGCCTTTGGTCAGCTGTGGCCCCTAATAGGCTGATGCTGTGTGATGTGATTTACAAGGTTTTCATTTGTTTTAACTCTATAGTGTCATAAAGAATGTAATATATTACTCATTCCTTTATTTTTATACAAACGCAACATTTTAAGTAAGACATAATAATATGAATTAATACAAAGCTAGATGTAATCTAGACTCCCCTTATCTAGATGAATAGTTATCGTTTTAAGTTAAGAGTGACCTACTCTTATGTTATCACTACAAACGTTCAGGATCAAGTTGGGGTTTTCCGATAAGTAAGGAAATCTCCGTTTATTTAAGGTTTTTCATTGTTCTATTAATGGCAATTAATGGCTCAAATTTTGTCATGTTATTCTGTTCGAATACTATCTACTCATCTTCTATTTGAGACCTAATAAAAAATACATTGAGTCTTGCTTAGGTGTGTATTCTGGCAGGCTATGGGTTAATTAATACACACTAATAGGTGTATGACGTCTCCCTTAGCCTTTGTTTACTTGATCTAAGATTCAATATTTGATGTGTTATAAAAAAATAGTAGAAAAATATAATTTAGATATTAATGTGGAAAGTGGATCTAGATATTCTCCTAACAACTTGTTTGTAATGGATGGCCTATAATAATAACTAATCATTGGAATAATAATCGCTTCAAATTATAATATCATTATCTATTTAAATAATATGAATAATTAACACATATAGATACCTGTTCCTCTCAACACAGATGCGTATTAATAGATATAAATGTTAATAAAATATAGAGTAGTAACTCACCTGCTCGCTCTGATTTCAACAAGTAACAACAATGAATCGAATCGGACAACACTATGCTACGATACAATAGTTAGAATTATTCGTATGTAATCGTTGTTTTTTGTACTATACTACAACTAGTTTATTTATTTACGTTAGACATAACAGTCGCGAATTTTCGATCAGCCGTGGCTGTCGTCGGTAGCGCGGCGGTCGCTCGGGGCGGTGCACTGCGGTCGAATGTGTTTAGTTATCGCCGTGAGTCGTGAGTCGTGAGCGAGTTGATGAATGTCTCCGCTGGATTAGCCATAGCCAAGCGTGGGCGCTTCCCGCCAAAACCGGTTGCCATGGTTACCAGACGCCATCACCATTTCTTGGGAAGCGCATGCGTGTTGTCTACCTCTAGAAGTGCTGAAGAGCTTATGTTTGTGTTCGTAGATTTACCAGACTTTTTAAAAATCATCTGTGTAAAATATCTATCTGAAAATTAACCCAAAGTTTATAATTTAATTAAAATTTTTGTCTTAATAATATTGACATTTATATCTTTATGATACAGGCACCCATTTAAAAGGTCAGAAACTAGACCAGTAAAAAATAGCTTCCGTACAATCGAACGACTAACAAACTCATGTTAACTTTGTCACATACATACTTTAGTCACATTATAATAAACAGGCCTTGAATACTTGAATGAGTTTTCAATAGTCAATACACCACAAATTTGAGAACATTCGAGATCATTCTAGAGATTTCGGAAGCCCACTTTCAACGCTTAATTACTCTGATATTCAAATCAAAAGCAGTCTTTCTCAGATGAAATGAATATCTATTCTAAAACTTTATAGATATTGACCTACACAATACATTAGACTTATAAGGCAAGAACTAAAAGAAGCTCAGTCATCGAACCGCAATATCGGTATCTAGTTACATTTAAGGACATAGATACGTCATATGTAAATCCACGGGCCTCCGCCCCCATGATCCAAATGGGTGCTTAAGTACCTACAATAAAAAACATAAAGCCTTCTTAGTTTTTATCGCTTGATCGTAAAATAATAGAAGGCGCGACGCCAAAATTTGTCTGTACTTTAGACATTTAGAGGACAAAATGTATTTCTTTCTACCCTTTCCAGTAAGCAACGTAACGTCACGATAGGCAAAGGTGCATATTACGGCATAATGCCACTGTACAATGTACTTTATCACCATTTGTGTTAAGAGTCCCATGTAATAGGGGGTGAGTAAGCATTCCAGTAATAATAATTCCAGTAAGCAATTTATTTCAAAGTAATTAAAAATAGAAAGCGAGATCTAAACACCAAATCGAGAAAACAAAAATGTGATAGTTTGGTTTTTATAGACTTTCTAGGAAATGAATAAAAATGGAAACTTATGTCATATCCTTTATTAATACTTGTATGGTAGGTTAACAATAATAACACGTAATTCAAATATCAACCATCTCTTCCATACGAATGGAGTAGGGCACATCATGAACGGATGTCCAATTGACGGTATTAGAGCGTGCCACAATGTCACCCACGAGCTGATCGCGAAACTCCTCCCAGCGACGTGCAGAGATAAATTCTTGGAACAACTGCCGCTTTGATGGTATCTTTAAAAAACAATTTTCGATTATAGTTAGGTGTAACAGACAGATACATCTTTTTTTTAAACTACAGTACAGCTTGATGAAATAGAGGCAAAAGACTGCACCAGGTCACTTGATGGTAATAATCAGCATCGACCATGGACATCTGCAATACTGGAGTTGATGATAGTCAACCACATAAATGATGAGAATGGAAATATTGTCGCGGGAGATGATGATGAATAGAAAAGGCAGGAAACAGTAAACAATACCTCGGAGCACTCTCCTTATACCTAGACAACATGTTACAAGTTTATCTATTCCGAGTAATTTTTTAACTCTCTCTCTTTTGTCTACTCAGTGTCAAATCTTTGAAATCATCACACGTCTACCTATTCAATATTTATGGACACTTATTACGTTAAATTGAAAGGTCAATGGCAATATATTTAATTGCCTCTGGGTCAATTTAGAAGAAACCAAAATCCCATACGGGCAGAGTTCATTGTCTAATACAATTTAAATTGTTATGATAGTTTGTAAGTAAACTTGATTGTCGAATTGCAATTATTATCTAACAGTTACTACGCATATGTTTGATATCGAATCGCCAAAACTTTGTTAACTAAGCTATCTATGATGGGATTTATATTTGGGAAAAAGTATGGGGATATATTATGTAACATTTAATTTCTACTTACAGTCGCTTGAAGTAAAGTTAACAAACTAGGTATAGTATGTTAAGTAATGTTACCTTTTTCTCCAAAAAGTGTTCGATACGTGACCAGATATTAGCGGTGTTTCGTTGTAAGAGCCACATTTTCGGCAACAGCATACAATCGACGGGGTTCAGCGCAATAATCCGACGGTCCCTCATGTTCTCACCAAACCCGAACGTTGATCCAGGATGGAATCGACACACCTGTAACGTACATTTATAAAACTTGTAATATTAACGGTTTCATTTAAAATCATTATTTTACTAAGTAATTAGTAGATAACTAAAAATATGATATAGTTACGATTACGATTTGAATGAAAATTATTATTTACCTGCATAAAGTAAGTCCGAACATTTGGTGGTTTCAGTGGATGTTGCACGCTAAACCTATACAAATAAGACAATTCTAAATAAATGTATCTGGTATGGTAATAAAACCGGTATCACAGACTAAAAACCATAACTTAGCTATCAGTTCTTCTACTCTTGTCTGAAAATAAAAGGAGTGTGTATAAAATGTCTAAACATCACTTAGTTTACCTCACTGAGTCTCGACGGCTCGAAGGTGGTAACAGCAGTTCAGATTTGAGAGAGGAACGCCTTTCTCCGGGTAATCCTGAATCACCACCTTCCATTTCGGATGTAGACTGCATTGCTGACGTTGCATCTACAGATCCAGAAGGTGGTACCATCTCTGACGAAGTCATTTGATCTTCACTGGATAACATTTCCTCTGGTATTGCGCTTTCTTTTTTAAGTGCAGAACTTGATCTCTTAGTGTCTGAATATCTCATAATACTTTCTAAACGTTTTGACCCTGACCGCGACATTTCTGGTAGGTCCTGAGACAGTTGTTGCATTTCCTTAGCTTTTTCTTTGTACGCATCAAAATATTTTGCGTCAATATCCTGTTCACTTTCTTCTTTCGGTACCTAGAATTTAGTTATTTTCCTTATATTATGAAATATCATGGTAGTTACAATATACTATGTTCAAAAGTGTATACTCACATAGGGATCATAGAGCGTGTAATAAGTATGGCCGCATCGATGTGTGACAGACACCTGAAGAGTCTCAATCATTTGACATTCTCCAGATAGAATAAAATAAACAAAATTAGGAATTCCGCACCCATCCCCCAGTATTATTTCGTTTATATTGTATGATTTCATTTTAGCCACAATACATCCTTCGCGTCGAGCCACCTGTGAAAGAGAAAAATGACGATACTGTTAAGCTTAAAATAAACACCCATCGAATAAGGAAAGCTGGGCTATACAATCTCTATTATTTGTCTACCTATACGTTCTGAACTTCTTAAGACTTCATAAGTACAAATCATTTTAATCATTCGTTCATTAAGTTTACATTTAGTCGAAATCTGACAAAGTGATTAAAACCTTAAGTAAGCTGTGGAGGGTTGATAATCCTTGGTCAAAACATATAGGAAAAAATATATCCGACTCTTCTCAATTCCATACCTCGTCAAGCGCATCAAAGTATGTGAAAGCAGACATAGCGCGTCGCACTTCATCCCATTGCTTCTGTACCGAAGCTTGGAGTACATTCTTGAAGTCTTCTTTCATTAATGCCAATAATTCACAGTGACCTGGTATTTAATCAACTATTATTATGTTTATAGCAACCAAAGTACTAAGAAACATTGATAGTTACCAAGTAACAGTTTATTCGATAGCTTTAGTTTGTCGTTACTTCGCAACAAATTAACAGACTAGGATAAAATTATCCTAACCCATTAACCTGACCTAACTGTAAAATATTTAAACTATTCCTAAAATGTAAATACACAAGTAGATCGTCATATCTATTTGGTTAAAATGACTTTTGTGTAAGTTCTCACATTATTTTTTAACCACCATATTTAAATTGTTACACCTCTATTTAAAACTATGCTGTACTTATCCGATCATGTACCAATACACCAATATCTAGAGCACCGAGGTGCTACCTCAAGACGTGACAACCTAGAGTCAAATATGTAGATAAACTAAAAAGTTTCTAATTCTAACCAGCAGTTGTGCAAGTAGCAGTCCTAGGAATATTATGTAGAAGGGAAACTTCTCCAAACATGTCTCCTGGGTGCATAATACCAATGTCCACTTGAACATGTTTCTGCAGCAACTCATCAAAGATCAACTGGCTAACGATGACGTCACCAGTGACTATGAAATATAGCGCGTGCGCTTCGTGATGTTGGCGAACTATCACACGGTTGGGACTATAATACTTGAAGTACGTTACTGCTGCCAACTTCTTTTTTACATGCTGAGAAAGAAATGGATAAACGTTTTAATTCCCTTATTACAGAGTACCTAAGTAGGAAAGTTTCTATTACTTATAAACCTAGGAGTACCTAGGTAGTCTAAAAGTTTATGACTAGGTAGACTAATCTACCTGAGCTGCTGTTTTATGATGTCCCAGTCACTACCGGGCTGAAATGGCAAAGCCAGAACCGTCCAGGGGCCTTAGTCTGCTATTGGAGCTATGTAGGTTGTATAGCTCCGTCCCTCTCTCATTGCTCAATGATCGACCATTATGACACAATTGTAATAGCAGAGTAAGGCCCCAGTTCAATTACAATTTCTCGTAGAGCTTACAGACATCTTCATAAATGAGTCATAATGGTTTCCAATGTTTTAATGAACCTTATCTACCAAACTATGCGCTCCCAGTAGTACCTAGTAGAAAAGGTTCGTAGATCGCCGAAATTCATCACACTTACGTTAGGATATCTTTTGAAGCATTTGAGACCTCCAATGATGCGATAAATATATTTCTTCTCTTGATCAGTTCTGTCATTGTTAGGCTTGTTCAGAAGCGCTTTATCCTGAAAGACTTTACCATTTCATTTATACACCTATATTGTTTTGTAGCAAGAGACACAAGGTTACATGAAACTGTAGGCCCCTATATTATCACAGACCTTTACACAACGTCACGCCTTGTTATTCCCGAAGGGGTAGGCAGAGGTGCACATTACGACAATGCCTCTGTACAATGTACACCCACTTTTCACACACAATTTGTGTTTTAAGTCCAATGTAATATGGGGTGATCCTATTGCCATATACACGGCACAAATCCAGACTCCGTGCGACTCCGACAGACTCCGAGAAATTTTCGAAAAACCGAAATAAGGCCAGCAATATTTTACTCAACCCGGGAATCGATTACCCGAGACACCGGCAGTCACACACAACCACTCGACCTACAAGGCAGTCCATTCCATATACAATTCCATCCATCCCATTTACAAAAGTAAAGTCATAATTTAACCAAAAGTCTTACAGTGATAGTCAAGAGTCGCTTCTTCTTGGCCTTTCCACGCACAGCCTGCGCGACTCTCCTCTTTACATCTTCAACTCCCTCGTACTGCTCAGCAGCTTCTATCATCCAATAGCAATTTGCCATTACCATACGCGCTGTAGCTCGAAAACGACATTTCGCGCGAAACTTGCGTCTCATAATCTCCTCGGGATCCTTAAATCACAAAATGGTTTTTTTCCAAAAACATTCCATTCAACCAAATACGAATATGGTTTAATCACCAGTTTGGACAAAATCATTCGTATTAACACGGCATTTCCGCAGCCCTGTGTTTAAGAATAATCTCTCTTACTATGTGACTATAACGTAATTCCGTAAAATAAATGCAATAAAAATATTATGCATTAGGATTACTACCTAATCCTAAGGTGCTGCTATGCTACTTATGCTAAATTAATAGATACATATTTAAGAATTGGATATTTTTTAGTTTAAGTTAAACTGATTTTAGTAGAAAATGAACTGTAGCTCATTGATCTTCAAAGCACGAGGAACTTTCACCAAATAAGGGGAAGTCGGTTGCATTAACACAGTCGAATACATCGATATTTTGCTGTAACTCAATGTAAACAAAAATTAAAAATATTTTACCAGTTCTTTCTTTTCTCGATTGCGCGTAGAAGAAGCCATTGTTTGTTTCTTTTAATTAATAGCTTACGAAAATATGAACAATAAAATGAATTAACAAAAATCTTCAAATTTTCATGTGCCTACACAATACAAAATATTGGCAACAAAATAACTCGGTACAATGTCACATGTCACTGAGAATTTTAGTGACATTTTTATTTGTTTTAACTTTAAGCCTGAGCTATATTATTCAAAAAGGGTTAACAAACCTTTTAGCAAAGTAGGTACTTTTTCAAATTAAACTAAGTCACAGCGACTACCTAGACTAGACAGCAGCTAATGATAAGGCTAATAAGTATAATCAAGCATTATAGCCGATTTAAACAGTACTCCTGAGAGTGTTGTTTAAATCGGCTATAATGCTACACAATACATTGTTACATAACTTGTTTAAAAAAAAAAAATCTACCTATTTGATTTTTGGGTAGTGAATACCTAAGATCACTGACTCGTTAATCGTTATGTCGCTGATGCCACTCAAAGGCAGTAGGTAGGCCTATGAGTATACTTAACTGTCTATCTGAAATAAAATTTGCCTTAGCTTAGGATTAGGATTATGAAATTCAGCGGTGCATTTAGTTAGCGGTGCCGGATAATGTTGATTAGCGCCATCTACTATATTGAAGGGAAACTATTAATGTTCGGTACCCATTTACCACCATCATTCTTTAAAAATAAACAGTTATAAAAATTAAAAATACGGTATTTTTTACAGATAATACTGAATTATTGTAAAGAAAAAAGAAAAAACAAACTCATAATTTTTTTAGAAACTCTCTTAAAACGAACACGCTACATTAATAATCTGTGGACATGATTTAACAGTTTTGACAATTTTGACAGCAAACAATTTGACAGAGAATAGTCGGCGTACTTGGCTTGTGATATTTTCAAAACGATTTTCTCGCTTTTATTCAAATAGTAATCGAAAAGAAGTTAATTAAATCTACTTATAAATTAGTCAGTTGATATAAAAATATCAAAATGGTAAGTTAGATTCCCTTTGTCTGGAAGGTTATGAATCGTAACACAAGTTCTAAAACAGCAAATCATGATTTCAGAGTTTCGGTCTGCCTCCGTTGAAAGTAAAGCCTGAACATGTCAGTAACATCGAGCCGCAGGAGGGCCCATTTGGGGTGCCCAACCCTCTGGTGGCCGGTATGGCTGCTACGAAGTCCAAACTTGGCATGTCACACCCGATAGAAATTTCCGAGAGAAATGTAAGTAAACCTCTTTTTGACCTGTGGTTAGTTAGGACCATAATTTTTCGCTTTAACCTTTAGTAAATTCCTAGCAGTCCACCTATAAGCATCTTAGACCTCAATATTCAAAATGAAATGTCCTAATGATGATAAGCGATACACATTCTCTGATGGTGATGCAACAAAGCTATACCACCTTAAAAACATGTTTCTTAAAATTATAGTTTCACACAGTGTTTGACTGTGATGACTAAACAAAAATCAACTTTGTATTGATTTAAATAGGAATAGAATATGATTACTATTTGAAATTAAAATGTTAGTAATGTTACTTACATAGACAATGTGCGAGAATAGAACTTGTTACCTGTTGCATGGCAGCCGATGTCCAGCCACCTTGTCAACCAATGCAGTTACTGATTATCTATTTAAATCTCACACCTGTGTTTATAATTACATTGCCAGACAGGTTAAAAGTGTAAGAAACAAAACTATTTCATGGATTAACCTATGCTTTACTATGTTGTAGATCTAATTGTGTGACACACACTATGTGTTTTATTTATTTATATATTTATCAAATAAGCTTTACTTACTTTATTTACACAGTTACAATAGGTGTACTAAATACCATATGCAATTTTTTATAGTAATTTTATTGAAACTGAAGAAGTAAAATTATAAAACTAATGTAGAATTGTATTGTTTTACAGTATCACTTAAATCAGGAAAAGATGAACATGGCTATGCTCCGTAACATCCAGGGTCTGCATGCGCCACTCAAACTCACCATGGAAATGAAGTTCACCAACAAAGTAAGTTTTTCTTAAAATATAACAAAATTTACAATTAGTGAAAAGTTTACATCTTACTGGAAATTATCCCATTAACCACCAGTGTACTATTCACACGATTGCTCCTTCTTATTTAGTGAAGGTATAATTTTTCAATATTTAGGCTTGTGCTCAGAGCACAGTAATTGATATTTAACTGGGCGATTACAGGTTTAATGTTGTGCTATTTTTAGTTGCAATATAATGCATCGAGAGATTTTATTTGGATATGTTAAAAAATCTTAACCATACATTCAACCAGATAAGGGCTACTTATTTGTTAGATATAAACCAAATCTCGAGCAATATTGTAACAAACTTTTCTAAATGTCTTTTCCAGGTTGGTCACCTTCCTTTCCTTCAAAGGTCAAACTTCCAGCATGATGTGTTGACTGGAAAGCACTTGGATATTGGATTCGAAGATATTCTGAACACTCCAGAGATGTGTGAAGTCGCTGGTCAGCCTCATGCTGTAGTGGAGCGATCTCTCGGAATACTGTGAGCTAGTTATTTTAGGTTTCTCTGTATTGTACTGCTGATTTTTAATAAAAACTTATACTAATACTTAATTGTATTATTTTAATTAGAATCGGATGAAATATTTCATAATATGGTGTAGCTGTATTTGTGTACTTATGTACATTTTATTGCAGTTTAGTACTTTAGTAAGTAAAGTAGAATACATTTTGTTGATGTCCAAACTAATTGTTAAATGTTCAGGGTATGGCAAAACCTCTTAAATAGACTGACACAGGCTGTTCATATTGAAAATGGTATATGCCTAAATTTTTGATAAAAAGTACACTACTCTATTACTATACATTTTATAGGAACTTAATATTAAAAAGTCAATATTTTAGACACTTTTATTTTATCCTAGAATCAGTTCTTTACAATGTCGAGTATTCGAAGCTTACATATTTTCTTCACTTCATTGATACCAGTTGTGATTTCTTGCTCCTTATTATTGCTGTACCGACGTTGTAGCCCTTCAATTATTGACTGTACTTTATTTTCTCTCGCGCAAATGATAAAAGGAAAGTCGAACTTAGCTTTGTATCTGAAATTAAAGAAAATTATTATAACTTAATAAACGTAAATTAAGTAAAAGAAAATAAATTATTTTAACTTTAAAGCAGCTATTTCACCGCTGATTAAATAGTGCTGCCATCTAGTATGAAATATAAAAACCACTTCATTTTAAAGGTTTGAAATACTTTATGTCCAATCCTCAAGAGATGGCAGCACTTTCTCAAGTTTCTTTCTTAATTAACTAGATGTCGCTAAATGCGAGGTTTCGAATAAAAATAAATTACAAATACCTAGTAGAACCGAAAATAATTGATAAAATGAAATAGGTACAATTGGATCGTTGTTTCATTCGTTAGGACTTAGGACTTCTGTACGGAGGGAAACCTTCAAAAGCACTTTAGTTTTTTGGGGAGAAAGACTAGTGAGTGTGGGATTTTTACCTCACTATAACCACCCTGTTGGCCATGCTCCGCACCTGTAAGGGGCACCGGGTTCTTTAATAGATCTATGCCTAAAAAAGATTTTCTCATACCGGGAATCGAACCCGTACCTCCTGAATGAAAGCCATCTTAGCAACTAGACCATCCAAGATGTAGGTAGGACTTCCTACTTCAATAAATTTAATGGATATATTTATGTACACCTCAAGAACAAAGACTAAATTCAGAAGCGTGTAGATTATGACAAACCACCGTGTCTAGACGAGGATAACCATTGTTCTGTTCAGTAGTGGAGGAATTCGGTTTGAATAGTTACCTACCGTTGGTTACTCTCATCCATAATTTTCTTCTGTTCGGGCGTGAGTCCTTCCAGGCC
The DNA here is from genome assembly GCF_023101765.2 of Spodoptera frugiperda. Taxonomy (NCBI): domain Eukaryota; kingdom Metazoa; phylum Arthropoda; class Insecta; order Lepidoptera; family Noctuidae; genus Spodoptera; species Spodoptera frugiperda. The sequence continues at coordinate 5,839,511 of NC_064238.1, read as the reverse complement.
AGCTGCTCTCTGTTCTCCAGCAGACTCTGCCGTCAGCTCACCTCGCGCTGCCAATCGGCCAGCTAGGTCAGGGTGCAGCTTCAATATTGTCAGCTTATCTGTAATTTGTCAATTACAACATTACAACTTTAATAGTAGGTACACTATGAATGCATTAAAGTGATTTGATTTGAAAGACTGTGGACTTCTCTGTAGAAATTCGTTGGGGTAGGTTTGTATTACTTGACTACATTTCATTGTTATTAAGGTTTAGAATCCGAAGTAGCACCGAAAACTGAGCTCAAATAAAAGGTTTTATTCTTAAACCAGATCCCTTAGCCAATACAAGCAGGCAGCTTCTTCTCCTGCTAATTTACCACTCAGGAAGTTGATTTTTTTTCCCGCCTTGGTCAGGATAATCATCCAATCACTTTTCCCGCAACAAACTAACAAATCCTCTAGGTCTACTCACTCTTAATTTGTTTCCTAATTATTTGAAATCTCACCTTCCAACGTAATATCTTCCAGATATGTTTGGAATGCTTCACAAAGAGCTGGAACATTCTGGAACGGCCTCTTCCTTTTCACCTCTTTAGCTGCATTAGGCCACAACTCAATAACATTAGCAAACACCGCCTCAAACTGTTCATCACTCAAAGAATTTACTTCAGAAATACTTATTGGTAACGTTACAGAAGCCATCGTAAATAATTTTACGTACAAACGTTAGTAAAAACTTCGGACAACTGCGTTATCTGTTTGTTTTATCAGCTGACGTAGTTACGGGTCATTACGAGATGAACTATAATTAATGTGAAATATTTTTATGTGTTTACTTAAACGATTTGACTATTTTGGTGATAGTTGTTACTTGTTGTGATTTGTTTTAAGAATCGATAAAGGTATGAACTTAGTCGATGCATGCCTGGGTGGATATTTTATTTTAATAAATACCTTGATATTTATGTATCCTAATATTATTAAAGTCCACTTTGAGTTCACGAAAACACCTGTAAAAATATACATTTGTCTAAAACGAATAATGTATCAATTTAGTCATTAGAATTGTTTTATGGAATAGTAGGCAAACGGTATGGGTCTCCGGATGGTAAGCGATTAACGATGCCCATGTAAACCCACAATACAAGAGGCGTGCGTAACCGGTCTTTTAAAAAAGAAATCCACTCGTTTCTTAAAGGCTTGAAGGTCGTATCAGTTCGGAAATACCGTCGACGACAGATCATTCCATAGTTTTGCTGTGCGAGAAGCGCACTGTTGTGGCCTGCCAACCATCTATACGATGGGGGTGGGGCAGAAGTGCTGTCGTGTAGGTCAATATATCTTTACTCGCCAACCACTCGATGGATTCATACAACTCAAATGTTATAAATACAGTAAAAAGATTGCAATCTTTCACCAAAAACTAACGAAAAACCTTTACAATTTCTATCCCACTAACATATTCTAATACTTTACCAAAAGGATCAAGGTTCAAGTGAATCGTCCCCGAGCGTACAGAGCATCTAAATCGTTTCGTAAAGAGAAACAAAAGCGACATTTATGTGTCAGTTCTGGGAGCTAGAATAAATGTGGTTGAAGGCGAATAAGCGCGAAAATGCGCGAAATAGCACGAATAAAGGGGAATAAATCAGCGTAGTAGCGTTGACGCGCGCTGTCCCTAACGACGCCTCGGGGAGAGCTGCTGCGCTGTCGCCCGCGACAAATGGCCGCCAGGGAGATCTCTTGTCTCACAACCCGCACACCATTACAACACCGACTAGTATAACCATGATATTATTTTGAGAGGGATCAGTCGTTGGGACGAAATGAGAAGCTTTTTTGGATTCGAAAGTTAAATTTCAATTACTTCTTTAATTTTACAGAATAAGGTAGTTTGTGTCGGTTCGAAATAGAGACAGCCATACCTATCGAAGCTAAAGATTAGAACGCCTTTGGGTAGGGGTAAGCACCACTAAAGACTTTTTCAACGATTAATAGGGATGTCCTCACAAGTTTTTAACAATTAAGCTCTGGTCTACGGATATAATTATTTGAGACAATAGAAAACACATTATCTTTCGCAGATGTGTACTTCGGCATACTACAGGTTAAGACAGCAATTAAGTTTATCTTATGCTTGCAAATAAACATTTTTTCGTAGGTATATTTACTCATAGGTTTTTCTAAAATTTTAACTTTTTTTTTTATTTAATGGGTCGACGTTTGGCGGCTATCTCACCTGATACAAATGTCTACTTTTTGTTATAAATAAATATTAATAAATCTTTATACATTGTCTACTAAAATGAGTAGTAGGTAAATGATACACTTTCCCTACGTCAAAAACGAGTGCGTTTAATACTACACTCGGCTCGGCTCGGCTCATGGTCACCCTACAAAATATGAATGCGTCCCGTTTTGATAGCAATTTGAAATTTGATCCGGCTGCTGGTTGTTTAATTATTATTTTCTCAATGCAAATCGTTACATCACACATAAAAATTAGATTTTATAACGAACTAATTTATCTTTTATTTCGAATGCTCTTATGGCTTCTTAATTGCTACTTAGATACCAGTATTGATTCAGATACATAATAACAATTATAATTAATAGACAGTCTTAATTATGGCAAAGTATCTAGTGATATACTAAATTAATATGAGGCATACTTCGGCACGAATGGGCCGGCTCGACCGGAGTGATACCACGACCTCACAGAAAACAGACGTGAAACAACAATTGCGTTGTGTAAGAGAGATTACCGGAGGTCTTAATTAATAATTAAGAATTACCCCCTTTCCCAATCTTCCCAATCTCCGATTCCCCAACAACTCTTTAAATTCCTAACCCCCAAAAGGCCGGCAACGCACTTGTAACGCTTCTGGCGTTTCGGGTGTCCATGGGCGGCGGCGATTGCTTACCATCAGGTGATCCGTCTGCTCGTTTACTAGCTTATATCATAAAAAAGTAACTTTGAACTGACTTTTCCCGCCTTGGGTGAGGCGAAACAAAGTGTCAGACTCTTACTGTCGGAAACCACCTCAGCCTTACTCCTGCTTTGAGTCGGAGCCCCGGTAGCCTGATCGTTTACAGCTTTGGAACTATATACATACCTGCTCTGTGCATATGGATAGATATAGGGAAAGTACTATTTAATACTCTTTACGTAGAAGTTACATCGAAATAAGCTGATTGAACTCACGACTCAGTCTAATTAATCACGAATGAATAGTAAAACGATTCGTGCAGACTGTTACCTATGTAGGCAATTACTTACCCTAGTAGAGTAGGTAAGGGGAAAGCATTTTGGTTTGTAGAAATTTTAATGTCAATGTCCTATTCTATTAATAAGTATTCAATTAATCAATGAATAAGCATTTTATCCAAAATTGATTAAGATTAAGAGAGAGATATCTTTTACTGCAGTGTGCCTTTTGGGAAAGGCCTTCTCCAATGATTTTTGATGATATTAGTGATTAAGTGCTTTTCCACTAAAGATGTGCTATATAGCTATGCCAAGAAGATGCAAGCTAAGCTGTAAAACTATGTGACTGTTTCGCTAGCTAGCTGAGCGAGGAAGATGCGCAGAGGAGAGAGGAGTTCAGTAGTAGGGAAGCCATCCATAGCACGCATCCATCGCTTTCCATATAAAAACATAACTTAGGTGAGTCCATTTCCGCCAGTGATATGCTATGTGTATGCCAAACGTATCCACAGTAACGTAACATAGCACATCTCTGGTGGAAAAGCCCTAATTTAGTCCACTCACGAGCTGTTGATGAGGATGGTGAAATCGTTAGTGCATCTCGTACGCGATTCATTAGGTACTTCATGTACTTATGTGGGTAAGTTGTTTTATTTTAATTATTTAATTGTTTGTTTGTTTGATCAGCGGCCGAAATGATTTTTTTTGGTCTGAACAGTTCCCGTATAGACATATAGAGCTTTCTCTCTAGGTTTGGTTTGCAACAACCTTAGGAAAACTCAATTAGCAGCCGCAACCATCTTAATTTTTAGCTCAGCTTAGAAAAGCTCTTGGCGAAAAATCCTACCGTTTACAAGGACGTTATAGGTAGGTAGGTCCTTATTTCCAGGAAAAATATAGAGTAGATACCTGAAACGTTTAGTATAGTATAATGAACTCTGAAATTGAACAGAACTCAAGTAAGTCAGTAGGCACTGAAACTAGTTAACGAATATCAACTGCCTAGGCATTCTTTACCCACGTAGGCAGATACTAGGTACCTAAATAGGTAAGTAGGTATTTAGGCACATTCCTATTTTAGTTAATACCTGCGAAAATAAAGCTCCATAAAATGACATGCGACATAGCATGACGCTTTTTAGAATAATTATTAACTTAATTGTTATTATAATAAAACCTTACGTGATTATGAGATGTTATCTGCGTTAATGAAGAAATAGAAGTGGCAAAAACAGGCCGTTATAGGCGTGCCTCGCTTTGACACGAAATTCAAATAATTATGAAAATAGCCGAGCTATTAACATGATTCTAATAACATTAAGTGAAAAGTTGCGTACCTAATAACAATTGAACAATCGTAATAATACTTACACTGTTAATAAACACAACAGTCATTCAGCAAACAAAACATAATGGTGGTGACACTCTTGAGAAATCAAAATGTGGTGCTTTAAAATGATATGGAAACAATAAACATAAAAGCTGCGGCGTGCACGGCGCATGTGATTGCTGTGAATTAATTAAAGTGGTTTTCATTAGGACCATAAATGCGAGTGGCGGCAGTCCGGCGTGCGGGACGTAGGACCGCGGCTCCGCGGGAGCTCGGGAGCGGGCCGCGCGGCCGCCATGTTGTCCGCGCTGGCTGTGCGCGCCGCGCCGCCAGGGCGGGGCCTGATCCGAGATAACAAAGCTCCGCACGAACGCGGCCCGCTGCCCGCGCCCGCCGCCGTCTTCTGACGCACCCGCACTCCGCTCTACCTGCGCCTGATACACTTATGTAGTACTTATCTACGTATGTGACTACACTACCTACCTACGTCCACTGAACATTTGGCAACATCAGACAAATTGGAAACTAACATTCCTAGGTTCGTTACACAGAAAGAGGAATTTTACAAAGATCGTCTTGAAGATTATTTCAACTAATCTCTTCCGTAGCAAATGTTGTCTTAAGCAAAACGCAATAAAATTATCTGAACACTAGTCAACATCAAAAATCGCAATTAGATCATGCTTTTGTTTACTCTAACTTAGTTTATTTACATTGTACAGAGCCATATAATGATTACTTAGTGACATTTGAATGTGTTATCTCGTCGTTGATGCAAGTCCCGCAATAAAACCCTTTTACGTAACACGTGATGTAGACGTGAGTGATTTACTACGACGATCGGGACCACAATATAATATATCCCAAGTTTACTTTAGACGACCCGAGCGCGCCCTGCACAATACTTTGGATAATTTATTTACACGCGACGGGTAAACTTAGGACCTTTATCTCTTTGTTGGGGAGTTTTAGGTGAGATAAAACAGATAATGTGTTCCTTTATGTGAGTAATCGTAAAGTGCTGTCCGCCCCGTGACGACCTCATGGGGTTTATACCAATAATGGTATTAAACTCACTAAATTGGGATAGCTACACGGCACACGTGTAGGTACCTACAGTTGTTAAAGTTTTCCTGGCGTTTATAACATTGACAGATAATCGTGAAGAATGTCTTTATCAAGATAATAAAACGCTTAACTCTAGGTACGTAGATCATTGATAACAAAGATAACTTTGTGGATTTATACTTGCACGATCTTATGCTATGTATATTTCTATGCTATAGGTACTTACCTACCAAAGCAACAAATTTGACACATCTACATAGGTGCTATTGCCGGAGCGGACTACCTAGCGAATTACCGGGGCTCCGACTCGAAAAACAAGAGTAGGATCGGGGTTGTTTTTAGTCCGTAAGAGTCTGACAACACCCGATGATTTTCCCCCCTCAAGAAAGTAAATAAATAAATATGCTATTATAATAAAAATTGCCTCTTTTCAATTGAAACAAATTATTCATTACCATAGGAGTACTATTCGAAACGAAGTGAATCGTTTTGGCGTCCTAACATTAAATCTTTACAACTCATATTCCTTTTGATGTCATATGGCAGTATCTGCAGGTGGTGCTAGCTGTTTTTTACTTTATTAATATTCAACGTCATTTACTGGTGATACATGTAACAAGTGCTCAAAGTATACTATGCTATAGTAGTTTTGCAACTCTACAACCGTTTTCCGAATTCCGGGACCTTAAAGACCTTAAAGGGCTAGAACGAATTCATGACTTATGTAGCTTACCACACCTCATACACCTCCGGAGCTGCGGCCTGCGTAGCGGGTGACCGGGGCTTCGGCTCGAAACACAGAAGTAGGAACGGGGTGGTTTTTAGTCAGTAAGAATCTGCCTCCCTCTCACGTCGCCCAAGGCGAGAGAAGTCATTGAATGATTTTCCACCCTCAAAAAAAAAAAAGAAAAACAGCTTGCGTACCCACATAGCATATTAGCCTGTTTAAAGTTAAGATTGTTTAATTGGCAACTAACGTTTTTTTAAATAATCACACAGAAACTCATTTTCACATACTGAAAAATGTTTCCTCCACGTAGCACATGTACATTTTCAGGTTCCATATTCCTACTTTTCATTGCAGTTACACTGTTTCCATCCAAATTGTCTGTTTACTTAAAGTAGCCAAGACTAATTTATTTAAGTATGGCCTTTCATTAAATTAACTATTTAAGTAGTTAAGAAATTCAATTTTTTTTTCATTCTTAAAATTAGAAAATCTTTACTAAACTTTCTGCCAGTAAGGTTCATGTTTCTTATCTTAATCTTACACACATCCAAACCTATGTTACTAGACTTTTAGACTAAACTGACTGTCCTACCTATTGGAAGAAGGAACCAGTTATGTATCCTGTTCAAATCAACCGGTGACAAACCTAACTAATCAAGTCATGTCACCCTTGAAGTTTTCCATTTTGAAGTTTCCATATTAAAAGCAGTCCCTAAATACTTACTTAGTAAAGAAATTCTAGAAAGTTACGCATCACCTTGAACCAGTTAGGTTGATGGCAGATACGAGTAGGTAACTTTGATTGCTAACCAAAATATAACCTACGTAGTTAGGTTTTTGTTCCACCCACAACACTAGCGAGGTTATGTAACGATAGTAGAATGTTAATTTATTTGTGGAGGCAGCAGTTGCTCGGACATGTGCGGAGTTCACACGGCGGCTGATTTACGAGTCGGAGTCGGCGCGGCGCGGTGGCGTGACGCGGCGGCGGCGCGGCGCGGGCGCGGCAGGTACGCGGCCGGCCCGGCTTTATAGCGGAACTTTAATTTACGACCGCTCTAAATTACGTGGATTTACTGCGCGCCTTTATTGGCCCGCTCCGAACGCCCCCGCCACTCCCGCCCTTCTGTCTCCCCCACTTTTGCCTGCTTCCCTCCTTGTACGACGAACTTCTGTTCAAAAAGTGCATGTAGCTTAAACTGCATAATTTAATACGCCGTAAAACTGATAGCGAATCCAAACTACCTCCGCCATAAATCCCGTACGATTCCAGTAGCATGGAGAATGTGCACAGAAGTATGAATCAGACGGTAAATAAATAAAACACTTATATTTGCTGCTAATTAGCTTTTATGTTGGTAATGATCGCGTCGCGTCGTCACTAGTAAACAGAGTCAAAGTGTACAGATAAACCTAGTGACCAGTCCATAACTTTCATTAGATGACTCACGCACTTATTTATACAGACGTTGTACAAACTTTAAGTGAGGGCATTTTTTATCCTCACTTTGGAATGTATCAAGTAATCGTGAAAAGCTATGTCCCGTCGGAGCATGCGCAAGGCCACGTCACATCCGGCCTTATCTATGGGAGAAAGCGGATGCTGCACACTATCGTCGGTGACTTCAAAGCGCCCAGGCCCTTTGTCGGCATTTCGTTTTAATTGCTCTTGCGAAACTACCTTAGTTTATTACTCTGTAATGAAGTCGGGCCGGCGAAAATCGTGCACATTCAGAAACTGTAATATTGTTTCAGTTTTTAGCGGACATTTGCAAGGGCTCTTATTATATTAAACTGTCTATAAAACTACTTAGACTGAAGTGCTGCACGATGTGCACACTATCGTTATTCCTGGAAAACATGAGACGCGTCCAATGAACACTTAAATGAGAACATAATTCAATGTATTCATCTGAGATCACACAATTCATATAGAAAATAAATTAGGCTTATGTTATATAAAGATTATATGGGAACGCGTTTTTTTGTTCGCGACTGACTATTCACCTAATGAGAGCTAAGTCGTGTAGCCGTGTCCTGAGAACCATTTAATGGTCCCTCGGCCCACGGCCCGGCTTTTAACTTCTAATCTAAGCCTATTAAACATCACGAAACCCTCTCCGATTTCTCGTGAATGCATTTCCAAGTAACCAAGCCGATATAATTGTAAAAAATAAAACTCGGGACGGACAACAAACACGTTTTACCTAAGCATAATTTGCATCTGACGCGGTTCTCTACGCCTATATGTCCAAATGGTTTTATAGAAAAGTGTGTCTAAATTCTTGGGGTGAAGGTTGAATATGGTCTGCTGTTGTTAGGCTTATAGGCTGATTTGATATGGAGGTTTAATTTTATAGCGTTGGCGGCTGGGCAGTAATTGGAAGCGAGGATGCGCGGGCGCCGTAAAGCGGCAATTGACCAGAAAATAACGAGCCCTCGCCCGCAGCTATACTTATAGCCACATATGTCTCTTATATACAGCTGCTGTGTGCCAACGTGTTTATTATTCCACGAAGATATTTATTTAAAAAAAAATAAGCGCACTTAATTGCTTTTGTTAGTCAAATTATTAAAATAAGTAAGTAACTAATATGTATTTTCGCATTTATCTACATCCTATCAAACTAGTTACTTGATTACCTATGGTCTAAACATCCAAAAAAGTGAATTAAAAAAGCGTTTGTTAATAAAAGGCATCCCCTAAGAGTCCATTTCATTTATTTATTAGAGTCATCACACTCATCATCACTGAGCTTTGTTTTCAGAGGTTTCGATTAAATTTATGGCCACGATGCCCAGAAATCGCGATTATAATATATGACCTCTCAAGGAAATCTTTTAATATTTATCAACCCCCAACGATGAAAATGGTTTGTCAACAACATGTAGTAGCTTACTCATTTAAGAATCGTAACAAAAATCATGTTTTAACCAAAACCCACTACTGCTATACGGAAACGTACAATAATACACCCACTTTGTACAAATTAATAGGATTATTTTAATATGTTATTAGTAATTTAATTTAAAAGGACATGAGCCCAGAAGATCTTTGTCACATCATGTATTATGTATGGTCACCCTTACTAGTAAGTACTGGCTATTCGTACTGGAATTTCTAGACAAGACCTACACAGCAATTAAACTTTCTACCGGTACCAACGAGGAAGTTTGGTTTCTAAGTTACATTAGGTTTCTATATTAAAATTACGCTTTGGACAGTTCATTTGCTAGTTAATTTGCTATTGCTATTATACTCCTACGCAACATACCGTTTACGAAACTAGAAGGATGAATGAACTGCAGCAATTTAAAACAAGTTCCAAAGAAAAAATATATTGTCTACGGCACGTTAACAAGTGTAAATAAATGTGTATCAAAATACAATCCGTAATGGTTATGGACCCACGCTGCGAACGAATAGAAGAGTCCATACAACTCGATGATGATTCCATAAATTTATACAGTGCACAATAAAAAGGCAGCTCGGAACAAAACGGCGTCACCTCCGTTTATGGACTGGTGTACACTAAACGCACCAATCATTGTTCCATGTAAACGACGCCTAGTTTCAAAACAATTCGGTGTCACCTAATTACGAGCCGTGAAATTAGTGAATGACCAACTTTATTGGGATTTGCCGACCATATTGTGTGGACTAACTTCGAGGCAAACACTATAAACAGAGATTTGCCTTGACATACATCACACACATGACATGTCCCGACGTATCTGTGTTCGACTTGGAGCGGGGCATTCACATACTGCCGCTAATTAAACACCAATAAAAGATTTATTAAAATGACCGAATGCATGAATACTTCAGACGGTGCGCTCGTGGAGTTACAAAATTAATGTAGCGATATACTAAGTAATAAAAATAAACTTTGATGTGACATAAAAATGTCGTAGTTATAAGTAATAGAACACGATTCTGAAGTTACTTAACCTGTAGATAAATATTACGTCTATCATAGGTGCTAGATAAATAACGTCTATTTTTAATCTATTATCTAAGATCATAAATATCAAATTGGCATTCGCGGTACCCTTGACCTGAAGTTCATGTTACCGGTATTAATACTTAAATGCAACTTAAATGACATTAGAGTCTTGTGATTGTGATTGTTGTGTCACAAAATGCATTTTTTTTAATTTGTTAGTTGTTGTAAGTTACTTAACCTATACAATATCAATGTAAAATCTATTGAATACCTAGACCCCACAGTTCACCAAAAGTATCAAAACAAATACTGCGCTTTCTGTAATGAATTATATCCGTCTATATTCTATATTTGTGTATAATTGCTGCAGTATAAAGCTAGTATTACGATTGTCGTAAAACAATAAAGTTGTAAAAGTTAATTGAAGTAAATTACCCAAGCCAGCTTCTGGATTAGAAGTTATAAGCTATATTTGAACATAAACTTTTTCGCATTAGACAGGCATCTTATAAAAGATGATAAATGTGCAAATAAATTGGCCATTTATAATTTTACGTAGAGCAATACTCATTAGGTACTGAATTAAGTGTATTCGCAGTATATAAATTAAATAAACTTCTGTTATTATCTTTATATGTTTGAATAGTGCAGTGGTAATTTAGCACTTGGTCATGAAAACTTGTCAAAAGTAGTATGGTTGTTTTGAAGTTGGTTTGCATAGAGAAGGTCTACAAGGCTACGGTCGTAGCGATGCGCGTAGGCGGGGCGTAGAGAGGTGCGCGCGGGCATGCGCGGGGCGGCGCGGCGCACCTCGGGCGGCGGATTAAACTCGGACAAAGGCGATACATGAAAAGCGCCGCCGAATCTGCTTATCACACCTTATTGTTTGTTGGCCGCTCGCTGTAATATCGCCCTCTATATATCAGCGTTCACGTGGACAGCGTTGATATATTACGTCATACGTATGTGTGTGTGTGTGTTTATGTAACGATAAATTTGGAGTAGGTATTATATCCTTCTTCCCGAGTGGTTATGTTGATTGTAATTACAGTTTTCAAGTGCTCCCGATTCCTGGGAATATACCTACATGAAAAGTTATGAATTAATCTGTAGTTCTACAATGTAGTAAAAGGAAGAGCCTTGATATGTAATTCTTTTCTTATCCCAATAATCTTGGAAGATAAATCTTGCTAAGAATAAAGGAGGATAAAGAATAATTACATAGTATTGCTTAGTTTCTGACCTAAGTTTATTGAGGTCGGAGTAACAAGCGATGATTATATCCGTTTGAGAAACTAGCACCCACCTAGTTGTTACACATGTACCTGCTTATTTCTAAGTTGCATACTTGAAGACATTGTTGTACGATAATTTTATCATGAAGTTATAATAATTATTACACACAGAACCTTCACAATTAAATATAACATCGCAGGCCTTGATCTTAGACGTAAAGACGTTTACTTAGTACCTTGATCGCGTAATTGCTTATAATACATCAATATTATTGGCAGTCTGTATTCTGTAGTTGATAGGAGTTAAAATGTAGTTCTGTTTGGGGAGCTCTTCTTCAGTCTTTCTAAAAAGTTGACTAAAATAAATTGCATTGAACCATAATGTTTAGTTAAGTCACGCTCATCGCAAAATTCTGCAGACAGAACCTTTATTCAGCATTCTAGATTTTATTTTCTAATCAAACAAATATCTATTCGTAATTAAAATATAGTGATACCCTCGTAGCATTGAGGAAGAATAGACCGGTTCGACCAGAGTAATACTACGGCGTCACAGAAAGCTGGGATAAAACACCTAACCCGGAGATATTGTAGGCGTCCAAGGATACTGATCACTTACCAATAGGAATAGCTATCCTAAGCCAATCATAATTCCTTACCTAAGTAGCGGGAAAGCAACATTTAGAAAGCCACTAACTCCAATCTTCTATTGTTTTGTCGACAGATGTCTACAAAAAGGTAGCAAAAGTTGTAGAAGAAATAGAAAGAAACTACCTTTGTTGTTAGGTTAGTTTTACGTAAGGTATGTACCATTATATAAATACCTAAATAGCAAACCTACAACAAATGCGTAGATAAACCATTTTTAATGAACGCGAAACAATGTAGGTGTGTAGATGTACTTAAAATTAAATATTCTCAGCCATATAATAATTACTTACTACATGACAAGAAATAAACTGTAAAATTTGGACCAATTTAATTCATATTATAAGGTTTATATGATACAAAATTATCGCTTTCATGTTACAACGGGCACCTACCAGTTTCACTTGAAACCAGGAAGAAGTATGTAGACTGTAAATAAAGTATAATGTCGATGAGCATATTGCTGTATTTACCTATTTAAAAACACCTTTTGATTAAAGAAAATGTCTATAACTGCTTCATTGGCTAATCAAGTGACACGCGAGTGAAAACTGGTAAAAAATTTGAATTCAGATTACCCAAGTATGATGCCAACAATACCTATAGATATACAGATATATCCTAAGTAGTCTATATAGATTTACATGACAAGCTCAAGGATTCATGTGAAAGGAGACAATTATTAGCATTTTCTGATGTTAGTCGAGGGACAAAGCAGGTCATTCATAATGTCTTTCTTTCGTTTTTATCAGTGCAAACTCCATCTGCACATGCGTCCCACATCAAATCACATCACATCGTCCTAGATCTTATTTTGCATAACTCACTTAATTAGTAGAGAAGTAGTTTTAATTCTGGAACCCATTTATACATAAGGTAACTTAAATTATAATGTTCGTGATACTTGAAAATGCAGCAGTTGCTTAAAACATTACCTAATAAGTACAATAACTTTCCCAAAACGTTATATAATATATTAATTTACGTATAACTGTATTGCAAGGGCTTATGATTTGCAATTATAGGCATTGATACTGGTAGTTAGCTCAGACGGGGCGGAGCGCCGCAAATTGCCCACCGTCAGGGAACCCAGCTAACTACATATTTACGGCTTTTTATGGCACATAATCGCTGCTCTTATTAAAATTTAAGTGGTTTCCTTTCCTGACGTAACTATGTACTTGTGCACAGATCTATACATTCGATTGTTAAGCATAAGTAAATGGATACCGCAAAACTGTTAACTTATCTGAAATCATGCGAAAAGATAATGAGTTTAAAGTTTCTGAACATAAGGTTGAATTAGCCGAAATCAATGTTCCGCCAAGGTAGTATTAAAGTAGTTTTATCGTGTGTAATAAAATATAATCGATTGTTTATTGAGCCGATAGATTACAATGAAAGAAGGCACGTACCACGTACATTTCACGTACAAACTTTAATCGCTACACCTCCTGCTAAATGTACGCTTTAGAGATAAACGTATGCTTACGTTATTCATTTAATTAGGGACTAACAATAAATAACTTGAGAAACGTAACAGCTAAAATACAATGAACTCCTAATCTTTAAACCCTTTCAAACGCAATTAAATTCCCAAATAAATCCAGAATCCTTTATTAGCACTTACTCAAACCAAATTTTAAACGTTTGTTTGTGGGCTTTTAGGCTAAACACACAAACAACGAAACTGGGGAACCTTCTTTGTATGTTAAAAAAGATTATTTCACTTGAATAATAAATAAACACAACAAATAATACAATTATCTGTTTCAGTGTCGATAACGACTCGAGTTGTCTGCAGTTGTGGCGGCATCCTTTGAAATTGATACGTACAATGGATTTTTTAGGCTCCAAGGGATTTTCCCGTAGTTCGCAGCTTTTAGACAATAGGGGGTGCTGACTTTACAAATGCCAAGTAACTTCAATACACCCAAACGGGTAATGCAGGTAGTCTCTATTGTTTACTAACCAAACAACTTTTGTTTTGATTTTATGCGTTAAATGGATCGAAACTAACTAAACAGTATGCTTCGTGGTAAATTTCAAATTGTAGCAAAATTGTAACACCTTGTATCCAGATGTTGTTTTTCTTGTATCTCATTTTGCACTTAAAAATGATTTAATTAGGTATTATAAGAAGTATGCATAACTGACTTCAAAAGGACAATGCTAATACTAAGGTTGTTTGTACTAAAATTATGTTCGATACTAGTTGGTAAACCTTTTATTAGGGCTTAAAATCATCCAATGACTTCTCCCGGCTTGGGTGAAGCGAAATGGGGTACTTACTATGTACTATAAACTTATTTCTTCTAGCCTGCACAATTTGACTGCACAATTGGTGCGGTGGCTGGGCAACTGGCTGCCGTGCAACGTGTCGCGGGTTCGAATCCCGCACGGAACAACTCTTTGTGTGATCCACAAATTGTTGTTTCGGGTCTGGGTGTAATGTGTATGTGAAATTGTATGTTTGTAAACGCACCCACGACACAGGAGAAAATCCTAATGTGGGGCAACGTTTTTTTAGTTAAAAAACCATACTTGAACCTTTCTTTAATGTCAGTATTTTACATGAACATCTACCCTCCTAATGGTGAATCCATATTCTTGTTAGACCTGTCGTAAAATTCACTGAGATATTTAATAGTACCTAATTGTATAAAAAATAACAAGATTTTGTAAATTATATTAAGATTGGAAACTACTTCAACTTTGGAGCTTTCATGCAATTGTATTGAAGTACTTTACTACTTACTACTGTAGTTAAGTATTCACATGTTGCCTGCGATATTTCAGGAACTATGTGACCTTAAAACCTGGTTAATCATAAAAGATTAATCTTTTTAAAATGTCGGCAAAGCAATTGTGACTCCACTGTTGTTACAGGTCTCCATAGGCGGCGTTAATCACTTACCATCAGGCCGTCCTGTCTATCCGTCAGCTCATTTGCAGACAAGACTTATTTACCTGAAATATAATTATCCTAAAGTATAATTATCGCACTCCTATACATAGTTAAACCAATAATAGTCATGATAAAATTTGTCTATAATCTCCAGCTTAGATCGTATTATGAAATCCAAAGGCGCTTTCCAAAGTTGTATAAATATATAAGCGATACCATGATACATTCGATTTGGAATGTGTTAAGTATATACAATAAATAACTCCGATCGTATAATGGGTTGAATTATATAGAGTAGGAGCTGGAGGCAGCTTAGATTTTCCGTGAGATCAATTTGAATTTCAACTAAACAATTATGTCTATAGGCGCGCAGCCCGGCTCCGCTCAGATACGTTTATTGACCGAATCGTCGACAAAGACGCTGCCTTTACGACGTCGTAAAACTGACCATTGTTCAGGGCAGCTCCGTACGAAACGCGGGCTCGTTCATTGTTAATACTTAAATAAGATATCCATTTTTTTACTGTTTAGGCCATTACGGTCTGCGTTTGTACATATTTTGACTTGAACGCCCTTTTATAATGATTTCTCTTTGAGCTGCCGCCTGCCTCCTAAGTTTTTGCAAAATATCACGTGCTAAAATGTTGAGCCCATTTCAACGGTTGTTTTTTTGTAACGAACTGAAGTTGTTTGCCATCGGCGTTTAACCATTAGACTTAATTACAACAATAGTTTAAAATGAACCGTTAAACAGGCCGGTATACCTTGCGTTATCAGTTAAATACTCTGAGGCGCTTAACCTTTGAAATAATTTAGTTAAAGAAAAAATGGTTAACTTTGCATCATATCTAACTTTACGCAGGCATACTTCAATGTACAGAAATGAATCCCTACTAAAACAACTTGTTTGTAAAAGCTTTTATACTTACAAGCAACTAGCTTAGCCTTTATTTTATACTGTGCAATTATTTAGAATTCTAGATAGCGTTTACTGTAGCTTTTGTCACAATTCTTTTACTACATCAAGGAGATACCCTAATTGTTTCACAACATCCTCTTACCCAGCTCCAGAGTGTCGAGTGTCCATGGGCAACAGCGATTGCTTACCATTAGGTGATTCGTCTGTACCATACCGGTTTATATAATAAAAAAACATTATCTACCCAACCCAGCGTGTTATGATACATATACATTTTACAAAAGTATGTTTATCTCCTGAAAATTCCCTTTATAAGTACGTTGCACGTACGACAATTCTCCCTACTTCAAAATTACAAGATTGAATTTAGGTAGCAACAGTCACCACTACTATAAACGTAACACACGTACCTAATAGCTATAGTCAGGAGTAATATACGTAGTGAGTACTTAGCGTGGTCGTAAACCAAAAGTAATTAAAGTGAGGATATTACATAATATTATTACTGAGTCTCTGTATTAATATTTTGAGACGTACATAGTATTTTATCTGAGTTTTCTCGAATTTATCTATATATTAATACGTGATGCAAAAACTTTGGACCGCTTTTTACGAAAATTGCGCGGACGTAGGAGCATAAAATTTGGTACACTTATAGTTTATGTGTAGGAGAAGTGCAGCACGCTAATATTTTTCAAAAATAATGCTTATAAAGTACATTAAATCAATAAATAAAACATTACACACACATGCATAGTATCTGATCGTACTTGACAAAACGTCAAAATCGATAGACATTGCGATGATATTCTCACGTGTCATATGAATAGAGTTTAAACAAAAGAGTTTGTTTGAGTTTGAGTTAATTAAAAATTATCCTTGAACTTATGTTACACTGGTATTGTAAATTAAATCGTATATGGTCGAATTTCGACCACTAGGCGACCACTAGTATATAAATCCCCGATTCCTTACGCCTCTGGTTTCGGGTGTCCATGGGCGGCGGCGGCGATCAAGTGATCCGTCTGTCAATTTACCGGGTTATACCATAAAAAATAGAAAATTTGCACATGCATCTATGTATAGGTACGTTTGGCCCGGATTGATTTTTGCCCTAAACAGAGAAAAACCTACTAGCAGAAACTTAGGGACTTTTTTGGGTAGCTGCGGACTACCTAGCGGGTTTACCGGGGCTCCGGTTCGAAAAGCAGGAGTAGGAACGGGGTGGTTTTTAGTCAGTAAGAGTCTGACACACCCTCCCGCCTCGCCTAAGGCGAGAAAAGTCATTGGATGATTTCCTCCCTCAAAATAAGGGGACTTTTTTGGGCACTGCGTTATCTGTTGCAATCTAGATATCTACAATTATACACATTTAACGTACCTGTTATAATTCTCGGAAACTGTAATCATCAAACGTGACATACATCATAACATAACTTTATCAATCTATCTAAAATGGTGGAAATTCTACATTGATAGCTAATTTAATGGCACAATTTGGTTTGTTTTGGACATTGGACATTGGACATAAGTCTGTCAAATCCCGGAGTTGCGCACTACCTAGCCGATTACCGGAGTTCAGGCTCGAAAGCAGGAATAGGAACGGGGTGGTTTTTAGTCAGTAAGAGTCTGACACTCTCTGTAATAACATGCTGCCTGATCTTGCCCTGCGCATCCAACCCTCTGCCAGCCATTAAATAAGACCTACTGAAATAAAAATAATACCTACGTAGCCAAAATACAAATACTCGCCTCTAAAGTCCTTTAAAAACGTATGTAATAAATACATCGTTCCCAAACGGCATTAAAATACATAGAACAGCCACATTTTTACGTGTTGGAGACCTGTATATTTGATATAACGACGCAATCGTCAGGTAGGCACCTACACAACTATTGATCGACGGAGTTTCGTGTTTTATTGTGGGTCGTAAATTAAAACTGCTATAAATATAAATCTTTGGTCCGCGTCAAATCGCATCACATATTCATGCCCGGTGTTATTAAAAACCTAAATAACTGATGCCACTTCTAAAGTGACCCGTATTAGGTACCTCGGATCAAATTTGATCTTGATGATACGACCGGGCCGTGTGTACCAATGTGTTTTGAGCGAATTAAATTTTGTGATGTGTGTTAAATCGGTGGCTGTTATCAAGATTTTAGGCTTCTTCTTCGTATAATATTACTTTAACAGATGATCTTTTAATTGGTATCGCTAAAAATCTTTGAATCATCAAACTATTTTGTTTTTGTTGTTCGCAAATGAAGTCAAAAGTTAGACCCCATGGATATTCTTATTAAGACTAAATAAATGTCTTAAATAGAAAATCCGGTCCGAAGCCTGTTATTATCAGTTTAATTTATAATTAAGAATCAACAGATCTGCAGTTAAACGCGTTTGGCGTGATGAAAGTGGACCATTTGGTCAGCAACTGCAAATTAAGAATCGAAATTTAAGGGTGATTTTCTACCAGAGATGTGCTATGCTACGTTGCTGTGGATGCGTTTGGCATCCACTAATTATATTCATTAGTACACATAGCTTAGCACTCGTGGAAACAGACTCAGCTGAGCTATGTTTTTATATGGATAGATGCGTTCTATGGAGGCGTGCTAAGGATGCGTGCTGCGCATCTTTCTCGTATAGCTACATCCTTAGAATTAGTGGCTTTAAAGTTACCTACATCTCCCCTTTTTCAAATACCAATGTGGCAAATTATACAAAGAGTTTTTGTGCAACTTTTAACACAAAAGCTAAGGTTTGTGACCAAATAAAGCTGAATGTCATGTCCTCTTCTTCTAATGTCAGTTTCGAAAACTAGCAATCGGTTTTAAAACGAAATAACGAGTTTTTTATTAAGTTTTAGGTACTTCTGCTTAAAGTTTTATGAATATTACGATGCAAAGCTGCCTACAGAGCTTCATTTAAAATTCAGTGTGAATTGCAGATGTCCAAACTTCTCAAGGAAACTTATGTTAAACGAATGTAACAAATCCGACGCATAATATTATGGATGTATTTTATGCAACAAACACCAACTAAAATGTAAGTTTTTAGTTGAAAATGTAAGAATATTATTGTTTTATTCTATCGTCGTATCGTCACAATTTTTATCCCAGAGGGGGTAGGCAGAGGTGCACATTACTGCACGTAATATTTTATTCTATTATGCATGAAAACGATCCAGTAGAAATAAAAAGTTTCAAAAACATATATTAATTTACAAACTTACGATTTTTTTTAAATAATAATAATAAAATTATTCTCGCTGAATTAAATTAAATAAATATTATGTACGAGATATCAAAGGTCAATAGGACCAAAATATGCAGCCTATTTTGGTCCTTTTACTGAACCAAGATCATTTTCTTGATTTCTTTATTTAAAAATCCACCAATTGAACTGGAGACTATCTTTTTGCAAAAAAAAAAACATGTAATATAAATTCCTTTTAAAACAATTAAGCTATTAAATCTTAGATAACGTAAACAAAGCAGATAAAGTACTTTTACAAATCTAAGAGTATAGACGAAAAATATACGTGATGCTTATATATCTTCAATAATCCAAGTTACAAAGGTGACCGCATAATCAAAGTCTTTGAACTTCATACTAAATTCTCGTACACAAAGTCAAATTGTGAATAAAGGTTGGTCACGTTATTTGGTGTTGATTC
Organism: Spodoptera frugiperda; assembly: GCF_023101765.2. Classification (NCBI taxonomy): domain Eukaryota; kingdom Metazoa; phylum Arthropoda; class Insecta; order Lepidoptera; family Noctuidae; genus Spodoptera; species Spodoptera frugiperda. Next base: position 5,819,859 of record NC_064238.1, on the reverse strand, counting down.
AGGATAGTGACGTATCTTTTAACCGGACTTTGAGATGATTGGTAGGTACCTACATAGGTTAGATTAATCTAATCTACCTCATCCACGTCATCGTCAACATGAGCCCGTGTTCATCTACTGCTGGATATAGACTCTCCTATAGCACGCCACTAAGCTTGATTGTCTACTTTTCTCATCTAACCACTGTCAGCCACCTATTTGTTTAAGGGGGAAAATCATCCAATTACTTCTCTGGCGAGGCGAGAGGGAATGTTAGACTCTTACTGACTAAAAATCACCCCGTTCCTACTCCTGCTTTTTAAGCCGGAGCCCCGGTAAACCCGCTAGGTAGTCCACAGCTCTGGAACTGCCAGCCACCTTGCGGATATCGTCACTCCACTTAGCTTGAGGGCGCCCTACACTACGTTTACCTAGACGCAGTCTCCACTTTAGTCTAACTGCAGCAGCAAAGTAAGATATTTTTCGTCTTCTCGAATGATATTTTCCGATAGTTTAGGCTGTGTTCAATTGTTCATGTCTCTGAACTATGCGGGACATCATTGAATCCATGCTTTATTTGGTGATTTTTGCTATAGATCTTGGCTTTTAAATCTGGTTTAGGTACTGCTGAAAATAGTACCCGACTGTTATGAAATAAAAACCATATTGATTTTATGTTTAGTTTTCGCTACTTATGTAGTAATGTGTGTATTATGTAGAAAAAAATTAAATAATATTGCGTTCAATGTCTTTGACAAATTAGTAAAACACTATCAATGTTTGAAAACTGTCCTTTCTACAAAACTACTAAACATTTAACTTATAAACCAATATTTATTTCTTCACACTATATAAAAGGCATTCTTCATTATAATAAAGAAAATAAAAAAGCAATTAATAAACATTTAAAAAAATATTTTTAGCTTAAACACAATATAGGCGCTGCTGATGATTTATAATTCCATATCGCACGGGCAGTATGGATATAGAATATCACCTTATATCAGTAATACGTCATTTACATTATATTATGTGTCTATCTGTTAATCTTAGTATCTAAATACATAATAATATTATGTATGTACATGCCTATTGGAGTAAAGAGACTTATTTTCAAGTCTCTTTTGAATTTATGGTCGTTTCGAATCCACCTCTGTTCACTTTCATCATTATTCACAGCCAGTATCTCAGTCACTAATCCAATTTAAAAATTCCTTTGTTTCATTGAATTTTCTTTCACAATTTCCATGTGAGTATAATTAAGAGAAAATACTGATGCCATAAAGATGTTAGATTTTTAATTAATGGACATGTCTTGAGCATAGTTTATGGCGGAGGTGCGCGACACCGCGGTGCGGCGGTACGCTTGATATCGTACGATTCGTATCAACGACTTGTGTGCCTACGTCGACAAGATATGGCCAAGTCACCGAGGGAAAGCTGGATTAAAAATTAATTTAGGCGCTTTCATGTTCGCCGATAATCCAGACATTATCAAGATATCAAATCAAGTGGATTAAACCCACCTAGTTAAATGTAATGCACACGATAACAACTGATTATTATTTATCTACTTACTTATTACGTGTTATTCAAAACGTTTTATGTGTAATTTTTTCTATAATGTTATACAAGGTAATCGCATTGAATAGTTAATCCGTAGCAATTAAAACAAACTAAAAAGCGAGTTCTGTAATAATTTTAGCGTCAAGGCTATTACTAATGTATGAGACTTGGATCTGACACGCATTTGTTTCTTGAGTATTTCCGGTATGTTATGTTTGCGTAGTTTAATGACGTGTGTGATGATTTAATGCAATGATTAGTACGACACGGTACCTGTAGTTAGGTGTGACGTGTTAACGACCTGTGAGACTGCTGTCAAAGGGCAAACATGAGCGGGGTGAGGGTAAACATGAGGCTTTGTTTGAAGAACGGCCTCTGTGTGGAGAACAGTACGTCGGCGGTCCGTACCTGTACACACAGCACACACTGCAGCTATAAACGATCATATATCCAGATATCTATGAATCAGAGTGTACCTTACAAGTCGCTGGCTTTATTTAGTTCCAAAATTCTTCTTAATGATAGTTTACTTAATTCCAATGTTTGTGTACATTTTCACGTCCTTTTGAAAGATCAAATAATTGATCTGGTTTTGTCACTTCATGTCGCAAGCTGTACATATCTACACAGAACACACACAAATACAATATAGGTCCGGTCGATCCAAGAAATACCTTTACAGCATCACCCACGACATACCTACGAGAAAATACCATCATTATTCGTTTCCAAATCCGAAATGGAATCGGGCTCAATATTTATACATACTTACATACTAAGAGCTAGACATTATAGGTATATAAAAGTGGCAAAAAGTTAATAGTAACTTATCTGCCAATTGTATCATACATATATTACATCACCAACATCAACAGACCCTCTTCATACAAGATTTGCTATAATCTCCTTACTTGGAAAGTGAGCTGGCGGACTAGTAATCACAGTTTATTCTAAAACTTGACCAATCAATAAATAAACTATAAAATTCTGAAACCGTTGCGTAAATTAGATAATTTGTAATAATATTTACAAAAGTTTTAGAAAAAGTAATTAGTGCGTATCAATAAATTTTAGGCCTAATTAATTCTAGTTAACTTTGCTTCTTTTTGGAACAACTTTATTATCTCTTTTTTCCTTTCTTCTGGTCAAATATAGATATCAAAAAATTATGACGTCATTGAAGAGCCAAGTAGAAAAATAGAGTAGAATAATAACATAACGTGATAATCCTCGAAAGGAAAGAGTCCCATGTAATAGAGAGCTGATAGCTTACATTTTAACTAACACAATATTTTCAAAATGACTATCGTGAGACATACTACCGCTATTGTAGGCAGCGTTATTGCTCAGAGGAAGAGTCCGTCTCTGACTCGAAACTAGTAGAGCTGTTCTCGGTTTATTCACGTGTGTAAACCATATTTTGTATTTGATAGGAGAGCACGTATTATCGCACTAAGTAGGACTACCTAGCGAGTTCACCGGGACTCCGACTCAAAAGCAGGAGTAGGAACGGGGTGGTCTAAGTCAGTAAGAGTCTGACATTCCTTCTCGCCGCGCCCAAGGTGAGAGAAGTTATTGGATGATTTTCCCTCGCTAAAAAAAGTAGGTACAATGTACACGTGTACATTGGTAGGTACATACAGATTTTAATACCCACTCAATTGGTTTTGTTTAGAATAAGACACGTTGGCTATGACAACATTGACGAAATATATGACTGTAACAATATCAAGCAAACATCTTGATGAAACAAACAGTGTTAATTGCGTATTTACTTGTTTTATTATGTAGCCATGTTTGACAATTTTTATGTTCTGATAACGGCTAATTGTAGAAAGAGAAATTAATGGTCGCATAGTGCTGGAAATTTGGCAGTGATTCATTCAGCTTAATGTGCTCTTAAAGTTTTTATTTTGGTAATTTATTTTAATTAATGACTACTACAGTGATCTAGTTTTAATTAACATTACATACTTACACATACTACTATTTCCGAGTCGGTAATTCCTTAACTGTAGTAACTACATATATGGAAAGTACATACAAATATAATCACGACATGACGCCGACGGTATAATGTTTTACTATACCTCAAATAAGCTTTAGATAGGTACATAATACCACCGAACGCACTCTTCCATTTTTATACAAATGACTAAAAAATAAAAATTCTTATATAAATCCTTCAAAGTCAAAGCATTTATTTCTATTAATCCTAAATTAGGCACTTTTGAAACGTTAAGTTGAATAGGTCCGTCAGTCTGTCTGTCAATGAAGCTAGGTGCTCGTTCCTCTGTACTAGATGGCTAGCTAGGTGTAGCTTCGAATGGAGAAGAACGAGCAAGAAACTCTATCGTTACTCTATTAAAAAAAAAATTAATCAAGTACTTCGGGTACCATACCTGACTCCGTCCGTCTAGTGACATTTTTGAAACGCTGATAGCCTAATATCTCTGCCCGATCTAACTTTTCAAGACAACAATTGAGTTCTTTACTCAACAGTTACTTACCAACCACTCAAATAGCCTAATAACTGTAAACAAATCATAAATAACAAAAATACCTAATACAAGTAATTAATGTGCAATGACGTGCATTAAGATAACACAAGTTATTAATTTAGATTACTTAAATATCAATTGGCAATATAAGATGATTTGATTACCTGTATAAAACGCACCTGAAAGACTTGCATGCCTGCATACCTCTCCTTTGATCCTCGCTGTGTTCAGCGGCACATGACTGCGGTACCACCAACTTCTCTGAGATACCATACCATTTCACTAGATGGACTATCATGTTCCCAAGTCCCCACTCAGAACAAGTATACTTATACAGATGTATGCCAAATTTCAGATACACAATCAGGGTATAATTTAAGAGGGTATTTTTTTGATAGCCAAGTCACGTCGAATTTTAATATTGAAGAAGTAAGCTGCGTGGATCTCACACCTCTCCCTGTAAGTAGTCTTAATTTAAATCTAAGACTCTATAGAGTAAAGACTCTTAATCTAAATCTAATATTATACTTACGAATTATTTTCACTTTTCTGAAAACCGCATCAAAATCGATTCGGCCAATCGTGAGATAATTTCGCACAAACATACATACATACAAGTCCAACAGAAAAACTCCTATTTTGTAAGTCGGTTAAAAAGGATTATTCTCATAAAGATCACATTTTTCCTTAATAGCTGTGTATAGTTGTAGGTGCGTATCGGCCATAAAACGCATTTCTCATAAAGCTATAAAGAACTTGGAATTCAGTCATTCCAATAAATAGCACCTCGTATGATTCAAGACACAACAATCTTGTGGTCATCAAAAGCCAGTCTTTCCTTAATAAATTCATCCTTTGTTTAAATATGAAGTTAAGGATTGGAATGTCCGCTATTCCTGGGTCAGGAATAGGAAGTGCTGCTGTCAGTGGGCGGTAAGATACGAAGTGTCGGCGCCTTTGTAGGTGCTCTCAAAATGCCCTCAATAAGCATCGGTTTACTCAACATTTAGCGCATTCACATTTCTACCGCGCATGCCCCTTTGTAGGGCTCTAGGGTTGACGCTAAAAAACATTTATGAATAAAATTAAAAAAATATTCCAAGGAATTAAGAACATCCGTCTTTTGTTTTTGGAATCGAAATGATGAATACGGCTTTTCAGACAATTCTTTTTTGTAAGCTGGAATGAAGTACTGCTTCATTCCAGATGTAGAAATTATATAATATACGTAACTCGTGATTCTGGTTAGAAATAAGAGAAAAATAGGTATACATATTCATTTCTATTGCATTACCATTACATACAGATTTCGCGCAAGTTCTTGCCAGATGATTTTGTACAGCGCCACTCAGGTAATTTCAAGAACAATTGTTTTACAACCGGCTTAACGCCATTATTGAGCCCACCCGTTCCTTTTCCGTGCCAAGTGGTCTGTCGTGGCCTGTCCAGAAGATTTTAAGTTTTTAGTAATCGCGGAGGTTTAAGCTGTTTTAATGGTCGGACGGCCGACAGACAATGTCCAAGAACAATGTAATTGTTTTTTTTATTTTAGGGATTTTATTAGTAAGTATAATACGTTTTTTATCAATTGGCAAGGTAAACCATTTTTAGCTAGGCAATATTTTCTAAATGCAGAAAAAACTAAATGACTAAACAAAACAATGTAATCAGTTTAATGCCAAGTATCCAAAAATATTATAAACACCACTTTTACTTGCCTGTATATCTCCAAAAAAAGTAACGATGGAGTTAATTGTTCGTTCTTCTTCATTCAAACTAAACTTTGGAACAAGCACCTAGCTTTACTCTCAGACTGACTGACAGACAATTTAATTTTGACGTTTCAAAAATGCCTAATTAAGATTTTATTAAAATAAAGGCTTTGACTTTGACTTCGGATAAAAAAGTATCTAAACGGACCTTACAGCACAGCCCTATTGGTCCAATAGTTCTCAATATTGACAGTAATATTAAGACAGTATTATGGGTCTAATTTAAAAGTACGCGTTGATCTAACGTACACACTTCCGTTTGAAAATTAAGTGACAGAATCTTCCCATTCATGTTCGAGTGTGGATTGTTTTACGTCGAAAATCTAAAAAGACATATATACATAAGCAGGTACTTACCAATAACTCAGCAGACTTAGTGTCTGTAGTCGAAATGTAAGACCTCTTCCAGGTCCTTATTTTAGTACTGCGAGTCCTTCTTCGTGCTTCTGTCTTCAGCATTTTGGATGGCGGCGATAGATTGCTTTCAATCATGTCTTTACCCGTAAGATAATATGGCCCACTAGGGCTGATGCCTGATCCGGAACTGCCGACCTAGTGACCTATGATTTTCCCCCTCAAAAAAACCCGTAAGATAATTAGGTCCGTCCAGTGTGTCGGGGAGTGCATTCGTGATTATGTGCTCCTATTACTTCATATAATCAAGAGTTTCTCAAATATTTCAATCTAAATGAGCCATAGGGCCAAAGTCCAAGAGTATTCGTCTTTAGTACAATGTAGAAAAATGATACGCCTACTGTTATATTTCTAAATTATCAAATGCTGTAATTTGTTATAAATGTCATCAGGATTCTATAAGTTTATTAAAATACTAGCTTTCGCCCGCGACTCCATCCGCGCGGATGTTGGTCTTCGCGTGGATATTTTATTTCTAACGTCTACTCGCACCAACAGTCAAATATTGTATGCAGTTTGCATTTGGATCCGCCGTCTTAACACAAAAATAATCCTTATTGCATGATTCAGTATTCACGCACGATGGCTTATTAGCGTAATTCATGTATATCTTTGGTGTTTCTGTACCGATTTCTATGATTTTTTTTATTAAATAGGTAGGTAATAATGTTAACATTTTTTAAATAGGGATGAATGAGAGTGTTATAAACGTAAGAGTAGACAAATATAATCAGAAAGCTCCGAAATGCTAAGCTATCGGGAGTTATATGTGTTATTGTGAGTCATAAAAGATAGACATTTGCTGTCGTGGAATATTTTTTAAACAATTTCATCAAATGTTAAGGAGAACATTTCCGTGATACATTATTTCTGTGTAGCTTTAACCATTAAGGCTGCACACGCGACGGAAGCTTAAAAAATGGAGTAAGTCCTCCTGTTTTCCCAACATTTCCCTTCACTGCTCTGCTCCTATTGATCGTAGCGTGATGAAAAGTATACTATAACCTGCCCAGGAGTATGAAGAACAATTGTACCAAGTTTCGTTGAAATCTGTCGAGTGGTTTTTGTTTCTATAAAGAACATACAGACAGACAGACAGACAGACAGACAGACAGACAGACAGAAAAAAAATCTGATTGCATTTTTGGCATCAGTATCGATCACTAATCACCCGCTGATAGTTATTTTGGAAATATATTTCATGTACAGAATTGACCTCTCTACAGATTTATTATAAGTATAGAAGATAGTGACTTACCTAAGTGCAAAAGTTCCTGAACGAAACATGTAAAAGGTTTGTTATTGATTACGGTCAATCTTAAATAAATAAATAATTGAATAGGTTTAGTAGGTGCGCAAAAGCTAAGAAATATTTCTTCTTCGTAAAAAGTAAAAATTCGAATACTTATGTATTAAACTGTTAACGTTTCTAACTGCATTCCTACTAGATATTTTATATAACACAAACATTCCTAACAATTAGGTTGACCAAGAAATCAAACAAACAAGTTTATAATATACTACATAATCATGCGTCTTAATTATAACTTAGGCACAATGGACGCTTCAAAAGCCGTCGGCAAGCGAAGCTTCGTACATAAAGCCGACACTTCGAAAACAAAGCAATCTACGCATTTGTAAAACGTGGCCATAAATTTACCGCGACTAATCGCAATTATTCAAATAAATCGCGAGCCTTTGTTGTTATATTGAAGATCAGGAAAAAGATACAACATAGTGTAGATTAACATGAATTTATTTAGTTCATCAAATGTGTTCCGTGATAGTGCTTCGTAAATTCTAACAAATCATGTGTTCACAAACGATTTTTCAAACATCAAACTTGAATACAACAAGCACATATGACAATTATTCATGTACAAACTCTTTATACAAGTATAAATGGAAATGAATATTGTTAGCACCACAATATTATACATAAATATTACCAGAAAACAAAAGGACAAAACAATCACGTTACATTTTATCACTGGGCATTCTATTAGGATGATATACAGGTATATAATTCCGATATCATTTTCAAATCAACTCATTTCTCTAACATAATAGTTATCCAGAACATATTATGTACGTATACTAAAAATGTAACCGTTCCAATATATTATTACTATGTTAACATTTTCTCCCAAACAAATCGTGATTTTTGTAAACAATGTCATTTGTGAATTCAGTGATAATTCTTCATTGTGTATGCTATAGAAATTGGAATAAGAATAAATTATTCTAAATGTAAGCTATTATTTACAGAACATTTAATACTAGCAATAATCTCATTGAACATAAAAATGTTGCACCTACTTCTCAAGGCCACAAATGCGAAGATAAATAATCAATTTCATGCCATACATTAGCACATTTCACTGCATACGTGAAGTCATGAGATTCGCAATGAATGTAAAATTATTCAACTCAATCAAAATATATAAACATCACCTATCGTTATCAATTACGAAACAATGGTATGTACAATTAAATCATTAATTAATTATATTTATTTATTATTCAATTTTGCAAACAAATCTACACAATCTTTGCTTTAATACCTACACAAACTACTTAATTTAATTCTCTGAAAAGGCACTTGCAGCATTGAGAAATAAATAAACCGCTTAAAAACAATCAATGTAATAATACTTAACCGTAATAATAATATAAAAATATAGTTATATCTATATTTACATTCAAGTGACGAAATTCAATACATTACATTAATCCGTACCGTTTTAAAGGAAAGGTACTGAAATTGCTATAAGGCGTGAACACTTAGATAACTACAATTAAGTCTAAAACCAAAAAGTCCCATTCTTGATGTACCGACTATTTCAATAACGGTTGTAGTTGTGAGAACATGCACCGGGCATGTGGCAAGTATCTCATTAAAGAAAAAGCCTTTACTCCAGGAACTTGCTTAAGTGTCTCCGCTTACAGCTTTAAAGTACTACAGTGTAGTACGAAGGAGTATTAAAAGTTTTAATTCTTCATCTGGAATTCCGACGCTAATATTCCACATGATTGCACTGAATATATCACACATTAATATTGTGAATGCACTGGGCCGCCTTGTGGGGGCATTGTTCAGCGTGCAAGGAGCGACGGTGTGGCGGACACCGCTTAATGTCACTACGCGAAGTTGTCACTGTGTGCGCAGTAGTGTTGCTGGTGAGGTCACAGCAACGGCACGGGGGGCACGCCCGGCACCAGCGGCTCGGGCACGCCCTGCAACACCCCCTGGTGGTAGTGGTGGTGGTGCATCATACCATTCATCATCTGCTGATGATGTAACATCGTCGCATGGTGCAACTGTGCGTGCTGCAACGACGCGTGATCTCCCTTCTCTTTCATCACCACTTCTTCGCGTTTCTTCACCTGTTTGCGCTCCTTGGCGCGTCGGTTTTGGAACCAGATTTTTACCTAAAACAATAATTATTTTGTTAGTACATAAATACAGCTAATTGTGCATTTTCGTCATTAGTATGTGGTGGAGTACTAGCAGTATTATATCGTTCATGTCTTGTATAACTGTTACATCGCTAACATTAGACTTTGTTTAAATACCATGTGCTTTTCCTTTATGTGAGTGAAGCTATCGTTAAGGTTCTGCTACCACCTTCTACACGCAAGATTAGCTCTTGAGTAACAAAATATCATCCCTTAGCAAAGATTTAAATTAGTAGTAGTAAATAATATAATTACCTGTCTCTCAGAGAGTCCTAAGCTGACGGCCAGTTCAGCTTTGCGCCTTATAGTGATGTAACGGCTATAGTGGAACTCCTTCTCCAGTTCGAGCCTTTGATGGTCACTGTACACCACGCGGTATTTGTCTTTCGTGCGCGTTTTACCTGCAACAACGTCATCTTCTATTAAATATTATATAGATTTCACCTCAGATTCTTCTTATTGCAAAGACTTAAACATAATCTTTAGCATATATCTAAAGTAAATTATAAATGAAACGTTCAATCCACCCATTTAATAACCAAAAAAGTTAAAAAACATTACACATTAATCTTGTAAGTGGCCGTTATCCTAACCACAACTTTAGTGGAACATAATTCCTCGATTTACTCCATGAAAAGTCTTTTATATTCTCGTAACGAGGCACGCAGCCGCGGAACGTAATGTTAGGGAGAGTTGTGAGGGAACAAATCCCGAGGGCTCGATAAGGTAAATCCAGGCGGTGCGATCAAGGGACGCCGCGCGCTCGCGGCTTAACGTGGATCAAGTCGGGACCACACCTTGCGACCGCTGAGGCGCTGACATACCCACACCCCAAACACTGCGTGAGATGTTCCTATACCATACTGTTTCTTTACAGTACATGATTTTCTTATGTAAGTATGTAGTTTGAAATGTTTTTGCATAGATTTGGGCGTTTAAATGTTTTAAATATTGATTTGTTTTATGTTTTTTAGGTAATGTATGAGAATTTATTTGCAATGTTTAACTAAGCAATTTGTCTTCCTTAATATGTGGTTAGAATATTTGTTAAATATTAAATTACATCTAACTTTTTCTTAACATTTCAGAATTATTCAATACTTCCATACAATGGACTGTAGTATAATTTATGATTGTCTTATTTAACAAACGCAAGATTGTATATTATCAATTGAAACGTTAATGTTTTAGTAATGATAAAATGTGACAAGGAATTGCAAGACATTAGTCAGGTATGCAATTCATTTCATATTTGTATAAGACCATAGCAAATATTGCCCAAGATAAATGTACTAATGTAATAAGAAACTAAATATATGGTAATTTATAATACAATTAATATTGTAAGTGATGAATAGTTCCGTATTTTTTAATTTTTGCTTTACAAAACTTTAAGCAAAAGTTGCGTAACAAATACAAGGCCGCATAGTATCTTTGTGTGTTTTGGTACATAAATAGTAGGTGTTCAAGACTCGAAAACCCACTATCTGAGAGGATCTTTGAGTGATATTTACGTTTAAACTTTACAACAGTTATGTAGACACACAGATTATACATTAAATCTGTATGAAATGGGGGAATTCTGTGGGATTTTTCGTAGTGTCGAAAATGTAAATTTTGTTTACAATTTTTTATCTGTAGTGTAGATGTCTCAACGAGTAAAATTACCATGATACGTATATCTATGTACATAATACTAAGACAGAGGTGAGGTGTCTGCTTGTGTACCTACTCGGAGTGTGTAAATATTCCTTATCTCGGTATTAAGAACTTCATAAATTATGTTTGTCACCCGCGAGAGAATCGCTGAGGAATTAGACATTTTACGTAACGTTTACGCTACAATTGTAATCATTGAACACCTGCCAGCTTCGTGTATCTTCCATATAGGTATTGCATATATTGTGCAATTGACATGAATCGTTAAAAAAATCAATACGACAGTTCAGAAATCGGCTAGTGTAACTGCGATCTGTCAGTCAGTATTAAACAGTAGAAAACCTTTATTAATGACGTTTTCCACCACTTTTCAGTATTCCTCTACCCAAAGGAAGAAACGGTGCATAAATACAGCATATAGTAAGTAACAAATAAATAAATATGAATAACAAAAGCAAATACAAGTTGCATTTCAAGTTCAAACAAATTGATATTGTTACACTATCATTACATTACCGCGTAAACAATAACAAAGCAAAGGTAACTAACCTTACACTTTAAAAAGGCAATTGAATTTTATTAGGGCTTGACAAGTATGTTATACGATGTAGATACAACGCGGCTACATATTACAATGTTTACAACATTATAACAGCGACGATATTGGATGCACCGTAACGGGTCAAAAGACAACACACTGACATGTTTTGCTACATTACAAAGTTTACAAGATAACTCTTTACAGTGTTCCAATGACAGAAAATTATAACTTAAATAAATTTCCGGTTAGGGGAGCAAACAAAAGGGGATGGCAGATAACTAGTAAGACAAACAGAAATGTGTTCCATCCATAGGCGATACAACCGATGCGGCGTTTGATAGCAGGCGCTAACAACTACGGCAAACTGCCGTGGAGACGAACCACGAAAAAACTGACCATTTTTTTTTATCAATCCTGACGCATATCAAATGAATACGAACCTACTTTCTAAATACCTGTATGAATAATTGTACGTATATCAAATAGTCACGTCCTACTCTTGTAGATAAGTGGGACTGAAGGTCACCCTTAGTATCGTAATGTTTTCGTTTACTTCTATTGTTCTACTTTAAATGTTGTTGACATTCAAAAATCCTCGTTTATAATATGTGAGGATAAAGAAGCGAATATTTATTAAATAAATAGTGGAAGTTTTAAATAATTTACAGCTTAATTGTCTTCAAAAATGAGCGTGGAAATTAGTAAATTTATGGTGCAACTAATAATGTAAATAGCTGCATTATCATGGTAAGATTTAACCAAAAAATACTTGGTTGTTTGTGATGGGCAAACAGTGCGGGCGGGCGCGCCGGAGGGCGGCGGCGAATACTGTTTAGTCAGCGGTTATCATGGACAAATAGGTGCATAGGCACTCAGATAGGCCGAGTGACAGATAAACCGGGCCAACTTCACCAGGTTATATGCCAACGCAAGTTTTAGCAGATTCATAAAGCCGCAAGATTTGTCATCACCCTAATCTAGTCTTACGCGGACAGAGACTAATTCATAGTGTAACTAGTTATATTTGAAGCAATGAATAATAAACAAAACAACACTCATCCAATATATGATAAAAAACGGGTTCTATATAATCATAGATGTTATATCATAATCCTATATCTTACCGATTAAAAGATTTTTAAGATATTTTTCTTATATTGAAAAATCACGAGGCAAAAGACTGATTTTAACTTAGTATCACTTTTATGTAATTGATTACATTAATTTCTTGTATTTATGTTTGACCAACTATGCAATAAAGTGGTCAAGTTTAACTATAGATATGACCGACGTAATCGGTCAATTCATCGTTTATTTTCCCACACTAAATCACTGTAATATAACTTAATAATTGTACACTATAAACGTATTTCAGAATGTGTTATAGTATACAACTTATGACTATTACAATATAGGATTTATGATAAGACAAATCACTCATTTACTTCAAGATAAACCTCTATCGTGGTTCGAAAACGTCACGAAGCGAAGAGCTGGAAACGTATCGGCCTTAATTATAATTGTCTGATGATTCCTTCACAATAGTATTCTAACTTTTTGTCAATAATAAACTACCGGGTCTGGTTTAAAAGTTCAGCGGAGTCATTGGTCCCATTCAGTCTACATCGTACAATCATAATAGCTAATACTAGATAGTTTTATCGCATGCAATAAAACGGCCATATATCTGATATCGTCCAAACTTCGAGACGGTGCGATTCTCTTTATCGTTCCTTTTTTAAAAGAGGATGATCGCTCTCCCGTTTCCGCGTATGTACTATCAAAAATTTTGCATGTAACTATGACATGCGAGTATAATAGAATTACAAGATAAATTATGTATACATTATCGTACATAACCGATTGCTTGTCGAACACGTACCTACTCGGGTTTAATTGTGAAAGGAAAACTATTAATCGGGTAGTTATCAGCGTCGCTCGCGGCTTTGTCGGCCTGCCGAAATCCCGCTTTCAGTTAACGCGCGATAATCGCAACTCAGCTCCGATAGCGGTGTCTTTGAACATGTTGACTCAAACGCTCGTCATATCGCGCGGTTACCTTCTTGTAAGCGCCTGTAATGCGTTTTTGATGGACGAGGGCGCGGCTATCGGCTATCACGATTATAAATACTGCCAAAAGAATCATTCTGATACTTCAGCTCGAGATGAGTGTCGCTTTGATTGCTCTTAAATCTGATTTCAGAGATTTGTTTGGATTTTATCTATAACTTGATGGTTTTTGCTGCTCATATGCTCCAAATAGATAAAACTGGGAGGATGGAGGACATCTCGTGAACCTGTTCACTCCCGCGGGAACTATAATGTAACCTCGCCTAGAAAATTATGAATCAAAAGCGGTCGATTTCAAATTATATCCGCGTTAACTTCCATTGTAGGCCGAGTTGACAAGATGTTTATTGATCCTTCGTCGATACACAGTCGATCACTTTAGTTTGTTCTTATTCAACAAAAGAAACCAAAAAAAATAACTCCAAACTGTTATCAATCATCCGATTAATCAAAGTTAGTTTATTGTTTTTGGCGTCAAAACAAAGCACAAACATACTGTGTACTCGCAGCGCAATAATGAATCGGTAAGCGTGAGGTATTTGCGTCAATTACCGAATCTGCATGATCGATGGCAGACGTCAGGCGAGACGCAATGACATGAATTGATGAACTCATGCGTTACAAACTGTTTTAGTTACGCACAGCACGTGAAATGAAAGTCAATTGACGTCCGGTGGGACACCCGAAGAAGACATTATTTACAAAACATAGAAAAACTGATGACTGATAATCCCCGCCTACTGTCCGCTCCCGTATTTTTTGCGAACTCCCGTCGAGAACCTACCGCATAAACAAGAGAGAGCCTTCAACACCGTCCGAAATAATTTCTCGAGACCCATTCATGTTTTGTGTTCCGCAAGGCATTTGTCAGCGCTGATATATTTATCTCCGAGAGCGTGAAATGTCGACAGTAATCTCCCGCCGTGACTCGGGATTGGTGAATGTAGACAAATGGAGATTTATTTCTTCGAATGTCCTCAACTTTGTGCAAACACGGCTACAAGATAAATAAAGGCAGAAAAAGGTATTGTAAACAGAAAGCCGGTCGGGAAGGACGCTGTGGACACAACTATAATGTAAACAAGTATTACATGTGTAAACCTGACTTTGTATTGATGTAACGTAACACAAATCTTTGCAATACGGAATCTGAGTAACATGTGCTCAAAATTCGCGTGAAATTCATTATCTGCGAATTTCATCTTTTAGTCAGAGATAATTGGTCCAACCACGTGTAAGGTGTAACACAAAAATGTGAAACATTCTGAAAGCGATTTTACTTTAAAACAAATCGGGAGCGTATTTTTGTCTCAGTGCAGCAACTTGGCAATACATATAATATCGGATTGCGGCACAGCGGTCGCGCGGAGCAAGTTGGCAAAGATTTAACTTGTTCAGTTAGGTCCCGGGGGCGCCGTTGCCAGTGATTGTCGCCGGGAGTCGGGGCATCCCGCGCCCCGGCGCCCGGGATTAATTGCTCGCTCTATGCACTCACTCCCAGGGCACGCGTTAACACAGCCATTCGGGTAAACGCAAAATAACACATCTAATTTTACACCCAGTGATAATAACTACCACTTGATAAAATTATGAGTTAGGAAGGGTGACAAACACAAAATGTGCATTGTAATATTGTCATTGCATTTAATTTTAAATGTTGCTGTTTTCATTCCTGCTAGTTAGGATGATCAATTAAAAAAGTTTGTTTACAATTTTACGGCATCTCACCAAAAAGCTTATGAATACGTATATTATATCATTCATGAGAATTTTTTGGCTATAATGATCATAAAGTTATGCATACGTTACGCTTATATATGAATTCCAAGAAATAAAAATGTTTTTACCTGAATAAAAAAAGAGCCTTGCCTTGTATTTTTGAAAGTAAAGCAAGACGTGATGTACAAGATAAAAAATTAAATAAATACAAGGTAATAGGTGTACAAATCTTCAATACGACGAATACATGTCACAATTATTTTCCCAAAATATCTAAAGATTTATTTAAATAATTTATTTACTACCACATCCATTTACAACCTCCTGTTTTAACACGGTATAGTGTTAAATACCTAAATATAATTGATTGATTTATTTCAGCACTTAAAACCAATTAATTGCAGAAACTATGTTGTTTTATAACTAGAAAATTCGGTCAACTATAAAAATAAAACGATCCAAAATTTTTACAAATCTCGAAAATCAGTTTTAAGCTATAATATATCTTTACAATACGGTGTTACTTTTATTTGACCCCTGAAATTAATTTTCTACATACTATGTAGACATTTATTGGAATAACTTAACTTAAAACTATATACTTATACAGTTAAAAAAATTATACACCCTCTTAAAATCAAAAGAACTTAATAAAATAGGATTCTGCCTGGAAATATGTATACCCTATTATCTCTTTGCAGTACACAAACTGACTTCTTATTATACAGAAAAACAACTATGCTTAAAAAAAGTTAGTGTTAATATAATGTTATAGTTTAGATTCCGAAAACAACCGTATTTCTAAGATTAAACTCATTCATGTTTTAGGTAAAATTCGACAATAGGTAGCTAAATAGTTCTAGGTAGTTATTTGGGAATCAGAAATAAGCATCAAAGAATACTAACTATTAGGCTATATCAAAAATAACCGAATAATTTTGATATATTTTCTTAACCTACTAGGTTAAGAAAACCTTACCTCCGAAATAGAACCTCATTTCCTACCGTACCGTACCTTTTGTAGACATTTTTTAAGTTATCATTATGACTTCTCCCGCCTTGGGCGAATAGGGAGTGTCAGACTCTTACTGACTAAAAATTACCCCGTTCTTCTAAGCCGGAAACCCGCTAGGTAGTCCGCAGCTCACCGTACCGTACCTAATAGCGTATCTATAGTAGTTTTGTATAATAATATAAATACTTCTGTTACCTGCCCAACCCACACTGCATCGCATATAAGGAAACACGTTGCATGCGCGCGCAATACGCCGGCGCCATCTTGGATATCTACTAATTTATATATTAGTTACAGATGATAAACGTGAAATATTATAATACTTATAAAATTAATTAATGTTTTGTGTTATAGGAAAATAATTATTGATGAGTTGGTTACGAATTTTGTATCTATTGTTAATTAAAATACACGGATTAATAGTCGTTTTTGTGTTTTGAAACAGGTTTCTTCTCAGTTACTCTTCTATCTAAAATTTTAGTTACCCTATTTAACTTTTGTACAGTACTTGCATGAAAAAAACCGGAATTTATTTTTTCAATAAATGTCTTATTCCTGAGTTCATCTATTGTCCATAAATTAAATGTCTATAAAACATATTAGTTATAACAACTGTTATTTTTTTATAACTAAACACTTAGCCTATATTTAAATAAAAGTATAAATATTTTGTATGTTATGTTATATGTTATGTATTTAGCACGTAAATAAAGAGAATATTTCAGTTTTTTTTTTTTTTTTTTATTGTTAAATGGGACGACGTTTGGCCGCTATCTCACCTGATGGTAAGTGATGATGTGGCCTACGATGGAGCACGTCTGCCCATAAGCAACCTATTCACTCGGACTAACAAATATCTTTATTTAATCTGCTTTATATTTTTATACTTTATACATTTTTTTTTGTTATTTACTAAGTCGCCTAAATAAGGTAATAATTAATTTATAGAAAAACTAGTTTCCCGTAATTACCGCAGAACAATAATTGACAACATTTCATATTTTTAACATGCATGTATTATTATGTTATATAAAAGTAAATCGAAAACTAGGGCACCCATATTTTTTCATTTTTCGAAATTATGTACTTTTCATTCATAATTTCGAGTTTGAAATTCAGTGTATTCTAAAAAGACGTAAGTGCCAAATTACGGTAGAATGGCGATAATACCTTTGCCTCACTTAGATCCGTATAAAAACCTAGTAGATGTCAAATGTAATGTCACTGACAGCTTGTCCAGTGTTGCCAACTTAGTGGAATTTCCACTAGATCTGGTGGTTTAGATATGTGTTTGAGCGGGAAAATATTGGTTTTAGTGGCTAGTGGATATTTTAGTGACTAGATTGTTTCAGTTAGTGGTAAGTTACAAATTAACCGCTAACACTACTAAAATGCTGTATGATTTCTAGTTAAAAATAATTAATTGATACACTTGTTGGCAAGATAATATTGCCTACTCAGAAGGTAAATATTTTTACGCAATATTAAAGATTTTATAGATATGAAATGCTATTTGGGGTACCGATTTGAAATTCACTTAACATCTATGAAACAGAAAGTACCACCGCCTGATCAGGAAACTTGAAACTCATGAAAACCAGAGTTCAGTAAAAAAAAGTAAAAAAAACAGAATCAAAACTTTTTGAAGCAGTCTATCTAAAAAGTCAGTTTATATAAAGAATATTTCAAAATATATTATATGTAGGTTATATTAAGCACAAAAATCTAATAATACAATTAAAATAAAACCCTTTTAAATAATGTGCGTGCTTATTGAAAGAGTAAAGGGGGCCATGAAAATATTATTCATAATCCCTTTTTTTAGATTCTGTGATGATCTTGAGGAAATCTGGTGGTTTGAGAGGCCGCTAAGATTTAGTGGTTTCTGGTGGTTTTCACGGCCTCATTTGGTGGGCTGGTAAAAATAAAGTTGGCAACACTAAGCTTGTCAAACTCGTTGGCCGTTGGTGCGCTTGTGTTTGTGTGATTTCAGATTTTGTTATTTGTGTTGTTATAATTATATGATTCCTAGTTGCCGATTGCAGAAACTTGCCGAAAGTTGATTTAATGCTATTGCAATATATGCACGAAAATGAATGCTACAATTTTGCAGAAATACGTATTGGCAGTGTTGTTTTTGCAGGCTGGTACAAAACAATATTTTGGATCCTTCATTGGCGTATATGTTTCATTGAAATCCATTTTATTGACGAAATAATGTCAATCAACAGTTGTGAATAATAACAATAAGCAGTGTGTCGATTCGATAGGAAAATATTGTGTAAAATCAATTTCGATTTCGAATGTAAATAAAAGTTACAGCTTCAAGTGACATTAAACATTGACATTTGACACTTGATGTTTTCATTTGAAACCATGATTGCTAAGGCAAAGGTAACGACTGCATTCTGCCGTATGTATGACGTCATGACACGTTTTGTGATTTTAATTATTTTTCTCAGAAATAAAAAATAAAAAAAATATGACATAAATATATTTGAACTCAGGATACGAAAATAAAGAAATGGTATTTTTGTTTCCATGTCGTATCAGTTTTGAAATGTTGTCAATTAAACCATTTAGAAAAATGAACACCTAAACATTCATTCTATTTTTTTTTTAAGCAAAAAGTGCCATTTTCAATTGATTTCCCCTCAAAACTAGAGATTGTTCTTATTGATTTTGTATTTTTACTATTTATCTGGTCTACTTTACGCAAAGTATGAATGCATAGGCCGCATATAACTGACGATAATTGAATGTACATCTGCATAACCCTGAGCATTAAAGGCGTGATGTTATTATGTACTAGTTTTAATTATATCATATTACAAAGCCAAGTAATGAACGGTAGCCTTTTCTGGACATCCCATCATGTCTAAACCAAGATAAATAGCGTCTACGAAGCGTCTACGGACCGGCTACGGAAAGCCTACAGCGCATCTACGAAAGCCTACGCGGCGTCTACGCAACGACTACGAAGCGCTTGTGCGACGAATATGTTACGAAGTTGCTTGACCACTGCTGAATTTTTTGTTAGTTTAACTTATAGATATTTTTATATATCTTATATGGAATATACATGAACTTATCTGCCAATAACTGACTTGATGAATGAAAACTTAACGAGGGTATTGAAAGAAGATCTACATCACACATACAGACTATCCGTGAAGAGATTCATTTTAAGTTGTCTTTACCATAAACTGTTTTGAATTATTTTTAATTATAAATACAGGGATTAAAATGGCTATTTAAATATAAATATCTACTTACATTCTGCCATCAAATATTAAATTGAGTTTTAAGTAAAATATTTTGTTTTTCTTTGTTATCTTTAGTGTAAAATTAAAATAAAACGAGACACTTAATTTTATGTCTTTGTAACTAAATTACTTAAATGTTCGGTATAAGTTGAATCAAATAATTTTACTTATAACCTGATGGACTAATTGGAGTCACAAAAGGTAACTGAACGATGTTAAAATTTTCAAATTAAAGTTATTTCCAAATGTCCGCTATGACTTTCCTTAAAGATCAAAGTATTCAAATGAATAATGAAACAAGAATTGCATTTTTATTTAACACCTCTTTTTTAAATTTTTTATCTTATTAGTTTTCAATAAAATGTGTTTAAAGCATTTTATGACTTTATGTCAACATGTTTTTATTTAAGACGTGTTTGACATTTTCTATGCCAATGACTGTTTCTTATTCAATTATTCGTGCATAAAATTATTGAACATGTAAATGTAAATAATTATCATTTCAATTTCAAATATATGGAATTTTTTACTCTAATTAGATCCCAATATATACTGGAAATAAAATTGTATGTACTAATGTTTAAAAATAAATGGATCTTTTAATATACAGACTTGTGTTGCCTTAGTGCTTTTTTTTACTTTACGACTTTACTAATTAAATTTTATTTACTTTATAATTTTAAAAATTAATCGACACAAAATTCTAGATTTGATTTTTAAAGTTTCAGTTACAATTTTTTTTCGAATGTGCTAATTTTGTGTATGAAATTTGAATTAATAAATTAACTAAAATTATAAATTAGTTACTATTTAAATAAACTATATTGTCGTACTGAGTCTGTATTATTTTATCTTTTTTATTTCCATTTTTATTGTTCTGGATCCTTATTACATAGAAATTAATATAAAGTGTTTTTTGTCTTTCTTTTATGTCGCAATGAAGCATTTGCTATAAGATGGTGTCTTTTCGTGTATGACTATATTTAAGACGCTGGAGAGTGTATAGGCTACTTTTTTTTCATTTGATCACGCCGGATTATCCACGGACAGAAAATTAGTACCATGCAAAATACTACTGAAGTAGATACCACTTATTAACTACCATTTATAAATAACAAATATACTATTCTAAGGTCAGTTACATCTGACTTCATAATGATGCTTTAAAAACTATAACGCCCAGGTAATTACCGAACTAATGGAGCCATCAAACGAACAATGTTTACATCTTTGTGGAACTTTTCAATAGTTAACTTTTTTATGGTCATTGGCCACTTTGGACAGTGATAAAAGAAATGCCGACTAGAAGTTATTGTTACTGCGTCTACGCTACGCTACAGTATATGCTTAGAAGTCTGCATCTAAGATTAGCCACAACATGCCTGGAAATTTAATAATAGATTTTCAACTGTATTGGTACAGTTTAAGGTATCACAATTCTAAATAACTTAAAAAGTATCGAATAATATTGATACTACGAGTAATTGAAGCGCTGGTTAGCTAAACTGTGCCAATATGTAAGTAAAGTACGGTACATATTGTACCACATAACTCATCATAAAATAATAAACATAATTAAGTGAATTTTGCCCATCGTCTCATATGCGGCTAACATGACTAACACAGTTACTTTTGAATCTCAGCAAAATTTGGAGATTATGATACCCTAATTTGACTCTTAAGATACAAAACTCTGCCGCTGATGAAAGCTGAAAAACTTTGAGCCTCAGGTTTTTATGTTTTGTCAAAGATGAAACGAAGAAAGATTTGACTTTTTGCGTTTTAACGTTAACGTTTTCATTGGTGAAGTTGAGCAGAATATCTGTCGCTCAGAAATTATTCACCAGCATTTATAATTGAACAAGTCCTTCATGTATATCATGGAACAAGGTTCAAAAGTATTTTCGGTGCGAACGAATTATCTACCTTGGTTTTTGACATCCTCATCGTCGGTCCAACCCCAATGCTCGCTGTGCTTATTTTATAGATCATGGGTATTGCTTGGATAAATGCTGAAGAATAAAGTAATAAATACATCATCATCAGTAAGCCGGAGGTTTAGTAACATTTTCTTTCTGATGACTAGGTATTCTTTATGCTTCAACATTAGAAAAACTTTTTAAAAAGGAACTTGAGCCGAGATTATGTATATCAGGGTGGGTAGGTGTCACTCCGGTCGAGTTAGACTCACGAGTGGTGTGTTAAAGCGTTGCCCGCCCCCGTGAAAGTCTTCCTTACTTATGTAGAGGAAGTCTATAGTCCAGAAGAATAGACTACATGATAGTCACTGCTGTTGATTTAGATGAATGGGTGAGACAATCTAAAGAATTCTGGAAGCACCAAGTTCAACAGGCGTTATTGTATGCAACGTCACGTCTTTTATCCCCGAAGGGGTAGGCAGAGGTGTACATTATGGCATGTAGCAACAAAAGTTATTATACAAAGTAAATACTCTGTGGTTTTTCGATAATACTAGATCACACTATGCATTCATATTTACATTTGTAACAGTTCTACAGATTAATACAGATTAAGGTAACGTGTAACAGTGATATATAGGCATTCTGATAATACACCTACATGTACTTATATGTAGCAAAACAGTAATCAAATCCGTTGTTTAAAACAATTAAGACCTAAATTGTTTGATGTAGGGAGACTAAAGAGTACCTATCTAAAGTCTGGGTACCTATATTAACTTTTCAGGTATTTCTTTCTTGGCTACACGATGGTTAGATATATTTGAAACTGATTGAGTTACCCTGTCAAACAATTACATGAATGTCTTTGGTGCAACATTATTATGTATAATTAACATAACCTTTCTTTTACTATTATTGTCTAATGTCTAGTCATAACCAAAACAACAGCTACATGATTTCAGTAATTAGTTCAATATTTTATTTATTTCATGTTTAGATAATAATGAATCAGGGGATTGGAATGCGACAGGTAAAACAGGGAAATCAATATTTTCCTTTCAGGCCTTATCGTTATCAGTATTCAACATAATATAGGCTCGCTATAGCTAATCAAATGTAGGGATTAATTTATGGACTCCATTGTATCAAGCGCCCGTGACAATCCAGTGATGGACTGTGGGAGCACTCTATATAAAGGTGTTTGCTAAAATCGCAACACTTGACAGGTAGAATGAAAATCGCGGTTTAAAAGTTTCTAATATTAGAAAGCGCTGCTATCCGGTCTCTGTTAAATTTGTAGTCAGCTTCTATGATATCAGTAGTAAAAATAGGGTTGATGTCTTCCAGACTAATCCAAATCTAATATCTAAATCCGATAGTAGGTACGATCCGAAGTAATTGCTCTACGCGGACGAAGTCGCGGGCAACAGCTAGGTATTAAATATAATTTAATCCTCCGTCACCAGACACGGCAAGGTGCGGCCCGTATGGCGGCCCACTAAGTAAGGTCCAGAATTTATTAAATAATGATATCTATTAGTCTTAAAAGAAAGAAAGTTCGATACAATTTGTCAAATTAATATTATATTGGTGCAAATAGATGCATGCAATATAAATTTAATTGTTTATGTATATTTAGGAGTATGTATTTCATCACACTAATAAATGTAAAACTTTGTTTGTTTGGGTGTTTGTCCGTCAATCACGCTAAAACTGCTGAACAGATTTTGATGAAAACTGGTAGACAGACAGGATATGAGCTAACTTAGGTGATAGTATACTTTTTATTCTACGGGAACGCGGCCGAAGCCGCTGGCAGAAAAAATAATTCTCAACTCAGACAAAATAATTACTTACAAACCGAAATAATGTAGTAAGTATAATTGATAACATGGAAACCCCTGTTTTGTATTATATTAATACTTGCTAATGAATGCTTGCTTGGTTTATTCGGATATGATAACATATTTTAAACGTGATTGTCTACAAAACACACCAAGGAAACTGAGTCATCAAGTAAATGATTGTTTTATTTATTAATTTTAGATTGAAATGGTTAATCATTAATGCAATGTTTTGATTACACTTGCAGTGGGTATTCGGAATAAAACTTCTACCGTCAACGGTTACAAGATTTTACACAACAAATGTCTACTTGTATATGAATATGGTTGTGTATATATATGCGTGTTTGTAAGTACTTGTAACTATATAAACTTATAGCTATTAGAAAATTAAAAAAGATAAAAACCTGGATTGGGCTGTGTCTGGTAGTTTGGCTTCTTCATCCATTCATATGGGGAACGCGGAGGGGCAGGTGGCTGTGCAGGCCTGGACCCTGGCGAGCCTTCACTGGGGCTGGCCAAGTCACCACGAGCTGGAGACGGCAGGTCTGCTATTTCCCTCTCCCCAGGTTCACGTTTCGGGAAGTGATGGGGATCCGGAGCCCACTCGCCACCCGCGGGAGCTCCATTCCACGCACACCACTGTTGGTCCTCAAAGTTTTGGTGCTGCCAACCGTACCAGCCGCTGCCGTATTGCCCGCCCTTGCCTTGGTACATGGCGAGCGGGTTGACGTAATTCACCATGCTTTGTTCACCGTCCGAGCATCTCACATACACTCGCTGTCACAACACCACCGTTCTGCTGCAGGTGCCGGCACGAGAAACAAGATACAACACACGCGACGTAGCGGACGCGACTGAGCGAGGTGAAGGAGGCGAGCCAGGCTGGGAGCGTAGCAGCCGGGTGGGACGGTGACGGCTGGGAGGGCGGCGTCGGACGCGGCCAATGAGCGCGGCCAGCCGGCCCGGCCCGCCCCGGCGCCCGGCCTGCGCCCGCCGGCCGCACTCCGCCGCGCCGCCGCCGCACTCGCGTTTCATTTGCCTAATTACTACAAAAATAATGAACACTGCCATAATGAAGTGCGCCTCTTGTGAGAAATTTCTTTAGCCTTTACCTTTACTTTTTTGCTAAACAATTAAACGTAAATTAACGAGTACTCACCTAATCTATTTGGTATAATAAAGATAGAAGTGCAAAAAAGACTAGAAATTTCTTTTTTATTTTTTCTTATTTTAAGGTATTTATTTTCACAAAAATAACTAAAATATAATAAGCGTAACTAATGCATACAGAAAATACATAAGTAGGTTCTTACAGCTGAAATGTTCAACAACGACACTACCCAGATAGTCCTTACTTGACTTGCTTTCAGTTTTAATGTCGTCGATGTAATAAAATCGCTAACGATTTATGTTTTATGCTATGTATAAGTTGCAAATGTCTAGACTTTAGTATATACCTGAGACCTACATAAAGTAAGGTAGGTTGGTAACCTTGACTTAGTAATATTTACAACACTATTAGAATGCAAGTAATAGGTAGGTTCTACATTATGTTTTTTATGTTACTGCTGAATGTGTGCCTTGTAAAAGAGTCTACGTATAATTTCATTGCCCTCCATGTGAGATAATATAATAAATTAACTCATTTCCTAATAGTATCTAAGTATGTGTCTCGTAGCAAAACTAGCGAAAAGTGGGTAGTTTCACATCTGACTACCCTTGAGCAATATTATGGGCGTAATATTATTATTTAATTGTTATTTATTATTTGTTAAAACTGCAGCAGATAATATCTCAAGTTGTTGTAGGTATAAAGTCTGTAGTGGTAACTTCCACAGAAATATTAAAAAATCTGAGTTGTACCTACTGTTTAGGTAGATATTATTGTTTAATTGAATAGTAATAAAATATGAGCAATGCAAACAATGTCCTAGCTACTCTTCAATATATTTTACAGATTTTTGATTTTTGAAGTTTTCAGGAACCTAATGAAAAATAGTCAGAAGTGAGTTGTTGGTAATTAGTAGTTACGTAGATAATAATAATTACTTCAAGTTATTTATAAAGCAATTAATTTAAAAAAATATTAACTTGAAATACCTATTAGCCTGAGTATAGGTAAGTATGAATCAAGTTATAAAAAAAATTAAGTTAAAACTAATTTAATGTAAATTGTCTACATATCCACCGTAAATATTTATTAAAACCAAACATATACTTAAATAACCACATGTTAATATTTGCATTTAACTAAAAACATGCTACCTAGCGACAAGCGCCGACGGCGGGTGGCGCGGTGTCGGCGCCTTCAAAGGGATACATCTTTTGTTTCTCTTATCTGTAGAAAGTTAAAAATAACGTCTCATTCATGAATAAAATACCAGGCAATATAATGTTTTGTATAGAGACTATTGTCTATGTTAATGTTTTCAATAACCCTAAAGTACCTAGTACCTAGATTATATTTGCAACACCTGTGGCCATTTCGGTAACATAAAAGGGAAAGAAAACAATAGATTACTTTTTAAAACTATCATCTTTATAACTCCGTTGTTATCCACTGGTGGATATAGGCAGGTATACGTATAGGCCTTCCTATTTTCAATAGCACGGCACTTATGGTTGTTCTTCAACTCTTCAGCCAAAGTTCCACTATCATCAAGGCTATGAATATTATCACTTTCAAGTTTTGTTTTTTTTTCTTTTTAAGTGGGGAAAATCATTGACATCACCCGCCCTGCTGCTCCTGATTTTCCAGCTTTAGCGCCGGTAACCCAGTGGGCAGTCCGCAGCTCCGGGGTCAATCCACGTTACTGGAGTCTTAAATTACTATTTTTAGTATTGAATGAAACTATTGACTTAAATAGGTATTTAGTTGTTTTACTTTTCATAAGGAGTAAATGTAAAGCTTTTGTTTTAATTACAGTTTAATGCTAAATTAAAAACAATTTAGTAGATATAAAAAAATAATAACTTTTCATCCTTGTCCGTAAAAAACAAGCTTAAAAACTGAGCCTAAATCTCAGGATATTAATTAATCTATGCCACTAAACTGATATTGCAAACAATATTGTCGTGGGTCGTGAAGGAATACATACTGGGTAAAGACTTAGGTACTTAATACAGACTACTGTAATATTTTTCGTCTCTGCCTACACCTTTGAAAATTAAAAAAGAGTGATGTTTAGTTCGTAATACTTAGTCGTAATATAATTTTCATAGAAAATTAATTATTATGTTATCGGCTTACAAACGTAACTCTCTGACGATGGAACTCGACTAGTTTCAAGCGATGCTAGAGGCTCATATTCATGAGCAGCATTCTGCTACTGTAGCACCGCAAAAATCGCCGATAATAATTAATTTAGTATGTCTCACGAAAGTTGTAATAAAATTTCATACCATAGCAAAAAGTTTGAGATACAATTACATAACTAGGTATTTTATTAATATTATACCTAACTACAAATTCCTTACTATTAAGATAACATAACATCACGCTTTTTGTTCCACGAAGGGATAGGGTGCGGTGCCTACATTAACTGCAGTAAAAACTTTTTACAAGTTCCATGTAATGTGAGCCGAGCTTATACGTTGAGCACAATTGATTTTTCCTATATTCAAAAGACTCCATAATACGAAATGAAAATTAAACCGAAGACTATTTGACCACGCACACAACAAACACAATGACGGCAACTAGGTAATAAATATTAAAATTTAAAAAATAAATATTGCAATGTATGACAAACTACATGTCGTAGGCGCGTAGCAATCTCGTAGCAAAAACTCGTAGCATCATTTGAACATAATAATTTGAAATATAACGTAATGCCTACTTAAGGTATACATATTTAAATTTATACAGCTTGTCTTTCTCGTTGATTGAAAAGTCGTAAATTCAATTCCCGGGTCGGACAAAATGATAAGGTTTTTCGGTAAGTAAAAGCACGGAGTCTGAAAGAATAGGGATATAACGCCTATCTATTAGAGGATACAATATTGAGATCCTATTGTGTATTTACATAATTGTGTTAACGTATGGTTTATTCTTCCAGATAAGGTAAGTAGAGGTGCACACTGCATGCTAGTTTTCGCTAAATATCCTATGTAAGTAAATTACTATAATGTACCGTCTGTAACAATAAACTCCCAAAAGACCGGTGAAGCAATTGTAACTCCTCTGCTATTCGAACACCCATGGGCAGCGCCGATTGCTTACCATCATGTGATCACCCGTTTGCTCGTTTGCCAGCTTGTTTCATAAAATATTATATACTACCTTTAGTATAAGATAAACATTTTGAGATTCTTTTTGTAAAAATGTTACAGGATAATTAAAGATCATAAAATCGCAATATTATGAACTGAGTACCTACCCGTAGATTTAAATCTAATTAGTATTTCAAATAAAAATATTTAATGAATATTTTTTTATTATTATCTTGCCCCTGTAGTATATGCGTTTAAACGCGTATTTTTTATATCCAAACCTGAAACGACAATTTGTGGATCACATAAAGAAATGTTCCGTGCTAGAAATTAATTGAACCTGCGGCTCATTGCGCAGCATCTTGTCGCCCAGCCCCTGCTCTATCCATAGAGATTAAACCGCATTTTGACTGCACGGTTGGCGCGGTGGTTAGGTAACTGGCTGCCGTGCAACATGCCGCGGGTTCGATTCCTGTACGAAATAACTCTTTATGTGATCCACAAATAGTTATTCCAGGTCTGGGTGTCACTTTTTCGTTTTCGGGTTGAATGTTTTGCCATAAGATGTTTAAAGAAATCGAAAAATGCCCAGTCATACTTTGTTCGACATGAATCGAAACCGAGACCTCTTGTTGTGGCCACTCGACTACATACTATATTAAGCACACAACATTTTTAAACAATTAATTCACATATTTAATTTAACATTCGAAGCGCTGTAAGTTTCGATTATAACGCCATCTACCGACCGTTTTGCAAATTTTGGCCAACGCGGCGTAACAACAAATCGTAGCACACTCCGGGGTAACTAATGACTTAACACAGATGGAGCTATTGCAAGACACTCATCAACTCGAAACTGTAACATTTAGGCGTCCTACATTTAGGTACCATAACCTAGCGTAGGGCTTTATGCACCTTCAAGACTTTAAAAAATAAGATTTGATCGATTGACAGACCTTACGATTCTAAAACTAATAATAAGTATTAATTATGATTATAAATAATAACAATTGATATAAAATATAATTCAATAACAACTACGAGTTTTGCTACGAGAGTGCTTCGCACCTACGACGACACTTTGTTTGTTTTTTTGATGTTTTTTTTGTGTACCTATGAACTTGTCGTTCAGTAATGTAGGAGTAATATTGTCGTTATTTAGATAGTATTAGGTAGAAATATTCTATGCAACTATCGTTACTGTCACTAATTTAAAAACACCCCGATCATGTATCAATACCAATACCTACAAGCAACTAATCATATTAAGACACAATAATACCTACGAATCTAGAGTAATATTGTCGTTATTTAGATAGTATTAGGTAGAAATATTCTATGCAACTATCGTTACTGTCACTAATTTAAAAAAACCCCGATCATGTATCAATACCAATACAAGCAACTAATCATATTAAGACACAATAATACCTACGAATCTAATGAGACGCCATTAAAAAATACCACGAGTTTTTACAATTCATTTAAGCATTACCTGGCAGTAAACCTCCTCATAAAGTAATTACAAAATAAGTAGGTTCATTAGGCCATCGATACCAAGAAAGGGAAAAAAATGTTATGATAACTGCTTAGGTAAGATTAGACTACTTAGGTCTTAGATCAATATCCATTTTGGACAGTTTCAGTTTCATTATGTACTTACTAATTAAATTTAAATTAAAACAAGTTAGTGACTCGTAATACAGAAAATTATAACATAATATATTCACCTAGTTCTAGATACCTACCTACCCATAGTATTCTGTGCCCAGGTGTTTATGGAATGCCTTACTGCTATTATTCATGTAGGAGTTTTATAAGTGTGTATTGCTCAGTACAGTATCCCTAATCCCATTTATTATATATTATGATAGCTAAGCTATTGTATTAAAAAGCAACAAAATAATTAATTAAATACCACGCTACTAAGAATTCGATTTCCATGAAACACTTTTTATTTTATGGCAATGAATAAACTCTGTCTATGACTCTATTCGTTTTTTTTTCTAGCATTTGTGTATGACAACATTTGCAGTATTGCCAGATTGGTGAAAATTTCCCCAAATTTGGGGCAGATGACGGAAGAAATGACAAATGAAAAAAAATATTTATTGAAACTTGTGAATGCTGATTAGTATTTTATTATTTTCTTTACTTTTTGTACCAATTAAATAAAACTTAGTCAACATCCTTATTGGAAATTTATTTAATACAAATTAAGTGAAAAGAGTATAGGGAGGCCCTTGCCCTGCATTGGAACGACCATGGCTGAAAAAAAGTATTACACAAAACATTTAAAAATATTTGTACGTAACACATAGATAGAATTAACAACAACACATTAATTTTAGAGTTAAAACTATGCGACAGATAAGTGACGTAACACACACAACAAAATGAAGAAAATAATATAACCTAACAACATAACCTTTCACCATAATAAACATTGTATAATTGGTATCTCTTAACTGACGCCGTTGCTAAGTAAACATTACTTAATTTTTTTTAACGAATAAATAAAAGCATAATTGGAATTTCATAATTTGGGGAGAATACATTACTATAATTTGGCAACATTGAGTGATCAGGGAGAGTTCTTACTATTTATTTAGTCTATGGAGCTCAGTATTCTACTGATTGTTTACGGTGTCGAATGTGTCACTAGCTGTAGTACTCGTTCGCGTGGGGTTTAATTTATTTGGAAATTATATTCCATCCATCGAATAAACAAGTGTGGTGTGTAGTATAAAACATTTCTTATATTGTGGATTTAAGAAAAACTAAACATGTCAGCAGATAATATTGAAAAATTGTACCAAAATTATGGTATATTAGCCGACGCCAAAGATGACATCTCTAAGGTAACCTAATTTTTCAAACCATGATCATGATAATATTGTTTAATCTAAAACATTTGTGTAATTGAATGTATTTAATAAAACAATTTTGTTTCTCCCTTTAGCATGAAAAGGAATACTTGGAAATATTGGCGGCAGTGAAGGGGTCGGATAAAGAAAAACGTTTGGCGTCACAGTTCATTGCGAAATTTTTCAACAGCTTTCCTAATCTCGCAGATCAAGCAATAGAAGCTCAATTCGACTTGTGTGAGGACGATGATGTTGCTGTAAGTATGAAGTTTAATCCCTACATGTTATTCCAGATTAGTATAAAATGCATGTGTACTCATGTCATCGCTCATTTCAGATCCGGAAACAAGCTATCAAGGACTTACCTACGTTGTGTAAAGACCACAAGGAGCATACGCAAAGAATTGCTGATATCCTAGCTCAACTATTACAGTCTGAAGATACTACAGAGATCAATGTAGTGACTAGCTCATTACTTACTATTCTGAAGATAGACCCAAAAGGTGCACTTACGGGAATGTTCTCTCAAATACACCAGAACACAGAAAGTGAAGTGACTAATGAGGTTGTAAGGGAAAGATGTATTAAATTCTTGGCATCTAAAGTGAAACAACTCGGACGTGAAGTGATTACGAAGGAAGCTGAAGACCTGATTGTCGCTGAATGCAAGAAACTTTTGGAGGTGAGTCATTGAAACCTGTTTGATTGATAACCTTCTTTTCAAGGTTATTTTGTTGAAGTTATTAATTAATACATTAATATTGTTACTATTTCTTAGTATGTTATATTGATTATTTACTCACCTGCCAAAAGGAAGGTTATGTTTTTATTAGTTCTAATTGGGAACATATGGCTGCTACATTGACAGTAACTCTTCCCAGTTGACTGACCCATTGAAATTGTATGATATAACAGTTAGGCTCCACAACAGAAAAACTATATGTGCCTGTAGTATACTGGAATGTAGATTTATATGAGACGCAGTGTGTTTTCTATTGTATCTCATATACCCACAGACCAGAGGTACTTGTCACTGTAATCTGTAATCTAAATCAACTAAACCTTATGTTACAGATTATAGATCTGAAACTCATTAAAATCACAATCTTGTTGTGCATGTAAAATCACATCCTTGTCTAATCAATTAACTATTACATAAAAAAATGTAATGACATCATCATCATTAGCCTTTAAGTGCCCATTGCTAAGCAAAGCCTTGCCTTACACATAACTTGTAAACATTTAATTTAAACTTTTTGCATTGTTTCAGTTGCAGGATGTTGTAGCTGAAGAATTTGAGCATATTATGGAGTTGTTGACATGGTCAAAGTTAGGGAAGACTCCTGCTGGGAAAAAGGAGCTGGTACAGATTGTTGCTGCTCTTGCATTCACTCCTGATGACTGGCATCCAGAGGATCCCGAGTATGTGGAACGAGTTATCCAGTGCACACAACATGCTCTGCCATTGTTCTCGGTAAGATTTTTCCCTTTTTAATTATTACCACACCTGGCATCTGCTAATGTCTATTTTAACATGTGTATGTAAATATGGTTAATAGTGACGAAATTCGTTTATTATGTTAAATATGTTTAGTTAGCTGAAATATAATTTCTCATCTCTTATTTGATTGAATAATAAAAACTTCTACTCTTTTTTTTCAGGCATTAGTGGATTCCACTCAGTTTGTCAACATTTTCTGTGATTATATATTGCAAGGGTGGGACAATATTACCACACCAGAAGGCACAGACCCGAAATTGGAACTCTTGAAGATATTTGCTGAGATCACAGAACATTGTGGTGAACTTGAAAATCCATCAAAGAAGATTGATGCAGTTTATGAATTGCTAATGGTAAGTTGAAATAATAACTTAAAATACAGACATCATTTTATTGCTGTTGAATTGGTTGGTTAACTTATTTCTTCCTCTTTTTACAGAAATACTTGCCCGAAGCACCAATTGAAAGTGAAGTGACTGAAGGTGAAAAATCAGAAGAGAAGCCAGAAGATGCAAAGAATGCACCACTATTACAATTTTCTCATGTTGAGTGTGCATTATTTGCTCTACACTCCTTATGCCGTAAGGCTCCGGAGGCACTAACTACAGATGCTGCCAAAATTAAAGCTTTGCGCTTGCGCCTGCAATACACAGCGCGACTCACTCAAGGATACATAAAGAAATTGAAAGAAGTTACACAGGTATGTATTGACAGTTAAATTACTTCTCTTGTAATATTGTATAATAGGCCTGTCTCCTTTGAGGATGACAATTTTAGTATAATAATGATCATTTTATTCGTTAATCTACTTAAGATTTAGTCGTTTTATATTATTTCACAGTTCTTAACCAAATATTTTCTTTTTCAGGGCCAAAAAGGTGAAGATGCCAACTCGGAAGAAAACAAACTGAAAATAGCAGCGTTGAAGACTACTTCTAACATCAACACACTCATACGAGATCTATTCCGTACTCCGCCCAGCTTCAAGAGCAAAGTTCAACTGTCATTCCATACCAAGAAAGTTGATAAAGAGGTACTTACTTTCATTCATTTACATAATATTTAAATTGTGTTGCAGTGTTGTATGTGTAATTTGTAATTTTATAGTGAATTTTTAATTAACAATGTATTTAATTTTTCCAGGAGAAACAGACTGCTGACTCAGAGAATACAAAACAATCGCCAGGACAAAAACGACACCGTCCAATTACCTTTGACAATGACAATGAAAAAGAATCACCTGAGAAGAGATCACGTAGTGGAGACAGAAATATTAAAATGTACACCCCACCTTCTGGAAAATACAGCTCAAGGTTGAACAATAACGGAAGATTCTCTGGGAATAATTCTGGCGGAAGGGGAGGCCGAGGGGGTTATGGTAGACGCGACTTCAGAAACAATGGAGCACCTTTCCGAAGGCGAAACAACTATTAAATTTCGCAACATCGGAAGAATGCATACATAATGACAAAGATTTTAAGAAGTTCAATTGATATAGTCACTATTATTACTCGCTCCATTCTAGTAGAAAACTTGACAATCCAAATCTCCGAATTGTTGCAATAGGAGAAGGAAATCCAACAGTTTTCTCTTGCAACATATTAGAATAGGAATTTGTGTAGGCATGGGGTAGCAGTGGAGTTATTCTATGCAGAAATTTTGTTGTGATTGTTTAGGTTGAGTTCCACCGATTTTATTCCATTGCGTGTCCAAATTGTGGGAAGCACATTTTCATAGTTCGATAACAACAAATTTTCTTTTGTTGACATCCTTATTTAGTTTAGCTGCATGAAGTGGAAGAGCGACGTCGAAAGGTTTTGTTTATTTTTAAAAAGGAGCCACCAATTTTTATTTTTAATCTAGCAGCAATGGCGGATTGTATTTGGGTTTCAGTAGTCACCTCCATAATTTCCTGTAGTTGAGCAGCATTGTAAGTAATAAATTCTAATTGTTATAATACCTAATTTAGCAGTCGTGTCTTATAACAGCAACTGATTAGTATTAAATGAATCATCACTTCACTTGGTAAGTATTAGAATTAATGTAGAGATAATTGTCATTGACGAGATCCCGGAGACTCCACCTGGATTATTTAATTCTGACGTCGTGTTGGGCGCCGTAATTCTGTAAGTATCTACTATTTATTAAGATAATTTTTGTCTTATAGCCGGGAAGGTGCAGAAGTAGAAGCAAGTTTCTACCACATTCTTCGATTTTACTCCAGATTTTTGTTGCATCTTCTTTATGAGGAATAAGAAGAATTTATGAAGGTTTTGATTGCAGAATACTTATGGAATTTTCTACGAGAATAAAACATTTTAATACAATTACTATTTTATTTTATTTACTTCAGGTTACCACATCTAATTAATCGACTAATAAATATCTAACACCTGTTATTTTAAAAGTAACTTCAGCAAACCTGTGCCTACAGAGTTACAGACTCATACTAAAACGAACTGATATCTTCAATGTTCAATAACACAAGTTTAGTCCATGAAACCAAAGCCAAAATTGATATTCAGTTAAAATTGCAGGTTGGCATTTCTTAATGTATTTGTAACCTAGATTCAATTGATCTATGCTAACATCAGTATCCACTATTCTGTTTTTTAGGGAAGGGAGGGCCACTATGTCAATCGTGCAGCCGCACAACCATGCAGTCGTACAATACCCTAACAGAACAACTACCTATTTTACTGGATCACACTGGGAATTTTTCCTTGTTGGAATCGAACCTGCGCAGCAGCCGATGCTTATTTTCTCAACCATTTCGCCCATGCCTAATTGAAGTCATGTTTTTAATGGTGGTTCAGGAAAAAGAATATTTAATATTCTAACATAGATGTGCAGAAGGGATACTTTCGATCAATAGTGGCGTAATTACAGACTAGCAAGTCAGCAAAACCATGGGTCCCCAATTGAAAGGGGTACAGTTAAAAGGTTATCATCTGAAATTCTCTCTTTTTTAAATTGGGAAGGGAGGGCCACTAGCTCTGATTACGCCAAAGAGTATAAGTATAGGGGAAAATTACACTACTGATTATAACGCAACTATAACCTAACTCAAAATACTTAGTTTAGAATGGATGTAGGTGAACAGATCTTATTAAGTATGGAAGTCATTGGGGGACTTTAATGTTCAGCGGCGGATGTCTTGTGGCTGATATGATGATGATACAAGTGAGAGATAGAACTGATATAATAAAACAACAATGTGATACTTCTTCATAGTTTTTTTATTAATATGACAATATACTAAAACTTACGGGCTAATTAATACCATAAAAGTAAGAAAGTAACTCAATATCTTATCTCATGTTGTCAACAACATTACACATGATGCGATCAAGTTCATAACACGGATCTTGATTGGACACATCATTAGTACTGCAGTCCATTTGTTCCAGAATTTCTACAGGCACCTTAAAGTTAGCTTCAATTTCATTCTGATCGGGTAAACTCTGCAGCGCATTTTGCAATATATCTTGTACTTTGTCTAAATGTTTCTTGAACCTGAAATTGAATTAAGTTGAAATTTAGTAATTTATTTTAAAAACTGAAAGAAGAAAGTTGGGTTGATTAGTAATTTTTTTTTTATATTTAATGGGTCGACGTTAGGCCGCTATCTCACCTGATGGTAAGTGATGATGCGGCCTATGATGGACCATGTCTGCCCATAAAAATGTTAAAATGGAATCTATTTAAATTAGTTAAGCTATCTTTAATTAAACTACAACATACATATTATAAATTAACTACCTAATTACTATCATAACAAATAAAGAGCAAAGATAACTTCGACATGCCATTCTTCACATAATATCACAAAAAGTTAATGATGTTATTATCTTCAACCATAAGTTAACAATTCTGGTGATTGAAACACAAAATTTTGTTTCAATAAATTAAGCTGTGACACTGTTCTCAACTAATTGAATAAAAATAAGGATGATAATAAGATACCATGATGCTTAATAAAGCGGCATAATAAAGATTTGTTAAATAAAAGTTAAAGTTTTTTGAAGAAACACCTGACCCATCTTATTTACTCATTAATGAATATGAAGAGGATATTATTTACCTTGTGGCAGTTTCAACTCGTTGGCGTTTCTGTAATTCCATCATCACTCTCAATGTTTCACGAGCTTGGTGCGGCCTAAACTCATTTAACAAGTGGTGAATGTGTATGAACAACAAACTCAGATCTTCAACCTTTTCAGCTCTTTTGGGAGAGTCCGGACAATGAACCAACAAATCTAGTAAATCTAGAAAATTTACAAGCAAAGAATGGTTTAACTTCTTTAATTCTCTTCTTCTTTCAAAGTGCATAGGATATAATCGTCGGAATCCCTGAAACCATATAAGAGTAAAAATTACTTTTTAAGTTGCTTATAATATTTATAACGATAAATGCATACAAAAAAATTGTTACCTGGCTTTCCAATGACCTGATTATGGTGTCATCCGCGTTAAAAGTGTGTCCAAACATTGAATACGAGTCATGAATAGGCCGAGGTGGCAGTGGTGCTCTATTTCTTCGAACATTCTCATCTGTGTAAAAGTTTATATATTGCATAGGAGGCAATGGTAAGGAACTAACTTGTGCTGTCTCGGACGACATATTGCACTTTGATATTACACAAGACGAATGAGAAACGATGTATAATATCTCGTAATTTCAAGATGCGCTTCAGTAGTTGATTTAATACGTGCAAACGCGTGGAGACAAATATTTATCAAAATTCGAGAGAAAAATCCACGATCGTAAATGAAGGTAAACGAACGAGTGCCAATTTTGACGTTTTTTGACTTGACTTTAGTGTCAATACCAAAGCCAAACAAAACAATAATGAAACCATAGACAATTATATTTCCTTTTGTAAACTTGTTTAAGGCACTAATCGCAAAGTTGATAACTTGACAAATGTACATAGCAAAATACATAAGTAATGCTTGTACTTCGCAAATTAAACTTTTTAAAAATTAAAATATGGCAATATGTTACATACAATAGCTTTCTTCGTTACATTTTAGAAAATAGAAACTTTAAAATTTTATGTATTTTATTTTATTTTATATTTTGAGAGTTGAAAGTTTTTGATGATAAAGTAAGTTTTTCTAGGGATTTGTTTGCCAAATCGACTACAGTTATTTAAAACCTTCATACTTCACCCTCATAGATTCCTAAAGTGCTAATATCCAGATTCTAAAAAATATTTTATTGTCTATGATCTTACAAGGTGGTATCTTGTAATGTCAAAAGTAAATCAAATCATTCTGTCATTCATTCAGTAAATTCGTTCAAATTACTCATTTTGCGAGTAAAGTAATTTTCTTGCTTCGTTTTAGAATAATATTTTTAGGCTGAAAAGTAATTAAATGAAGTAACTACTGCCGCAATTTACGTTGTCTGCTGTGTTGTGTAGTTATGAAAAGTTAGTAAATATAATTGAGACTAACTTGTGTTTATTGTCAAGATATTTATTTATTCAGTTAAAATACTCGTCTATTTGTGATATTGTGATGGATTAGGTTGTTTGAAGGTATGTAAGGCTTTACGTGTTTTATTAGTGATATTGCCGGTATTTTGAGTGTTTATTATGTTATTTAACATATGATATTACGCTTCAGGCTTAAAATGGCTGGAAAAGATGACGATGAAGTAATATTACAAGCGTTTATGGTCAAGAGGTCTCAAAATAAAAAGCTATTTACACCGGTCAACTACAAGGAACGCTGGCTGGTTCTGACTCGCCGAGCACTTATTTATTATGACACGGATGGCGAGGTAAATTTGATTGATCTACTTAGATTACTAAACTATTACTTTCATAAAACATACTTATAATTTGTTACCTATCAAAATATAATTTTCCTTATTAGCATTTTACCTAAAATGGAATTTAACTATTCCCCTAGTTTGCCAAAGTGTAGTTCTTCAATGAACCACCATTTATAATCTGTTTCTATTATTTTTATGCTGCTAAGGAGTTCTTAAAACATTAAGGTAAGTGTAGGTGCTATATAAAATAGAAATTGATAAAAGTAATATTTAATATCTATAAAAAAATAGTATTAGTAATTAAAATAGATTAGTAACTAAAAAATTAGTAATCTGTAAATAATTAGTCCTATAGGAGTCAGGTTATGTATTTAAATAATTACTTGGTACATATCCATTTTGGCATGA
This sequence comes from Spodoptera frugiperda, assembly GCF_023101765.2. Lineage (NCBI taxonomy): Eukaryota > Metazoa > Arthropoda > Insecta > Lepidoptera > Noctuidae > Spodoptera > Spodoptera frugiperda. Next base: position 5,781,353 of record NC_064238.1, on the reverse strand, counting down.
TAATTCAAACTAGTCTGTTAGTCCGATCAAAATTATTTAAAATATTATATATCTATTTAACAATATCTTTATATTGTTTAATACATTTTATCTTATAATTATGTTTATTGCCTGTCCTCATTTAAAAAAATACTTTATACTGAATATAGTTATCTATTATCTTATCTGTTTTATAAAAATACTATTCTAAAAAATGAATAATTGTGTTTATTGTCTTATCTCTTTAGTTTGTAATTAATACCATTGTTTATTGCTACTGTAAATAGTCTATAATATTAGTTATATTAAAAAAATCCTTAGTTAACTATATTAAAAAAAAAATCTAAGTAAGTTTTTGCATATAAATTGAGCATATGAGATCTTAGTACAAGTAATGGTGGAGGTCCTTGCATGACTGGTGAGGTTTTCAGAATTAGATCTTTTTAAAAAGGATTTCATAGTTACCTAATGGGTAAAAATAATACCTTATTAACACATATATGTAATAAAATTTCTGTAACCATTATACCAATTAACCCTTTCCTCAATCTCCCTAATTCCTAACAACGGTAAGATGTTGATATAGTTTATTTCTTTGAAAATTTCAACTGTGTTACTATGAGGTTTGATAAGGTACCAGCTGTTGACAAATGTAAACACAGACACATGGATGAACAGTCATAGCAATTTTTTATTTTAATGCAACCCCTCTCTAGGATTTCCTCCAGTGTCCTGGGTGTGTTTAAAAATATACCCAGACCCAAAAATCATCAATTTGTGGATCACACAGAGTGGTTACCCAGCCACTACGCCAACCTGTCTTAGCAATAGTGTCAAATTTTATCCTTTGGCTATGGAATTCTTTAAAATATCCTATAACTGATTATGTAACAACACAATATTCAAGCTACATCCATTTTAATAGAAAACTATATACACCTATTATTATATTAACTCACTCATAGGAAATCTGTAAAAAAAATCACAATAAAAAAAACAACAAAAAAAAAAGAAATGTTTTTCTCTTTATGTTTTGGCAACATGACAAAGAACAATACTAAAAAATTAGGGTCATCATCAGAGGTTGAATCATAGACCTTTAACTATTGAAATTTTCGTTTGTTTATGCTTCCAATACAATACCTATTCTTTGAGAACACAAATCCTTAAGATTTTGATGAACTGTATTTATGAAATATGAATATAGTTGGTATCAAAGAAAAAAAAAAATCTGTTATGAAAATGAGAACCCAAAAATAATCTTGTACTGATTAGATCATTTATATTTGTTTTTTTTTATTACTCATAAGGAATAAAAATGTATTAAATATTATGTTGGTATTTAACAAATATGTTTAATAAATAAGGGAAAATACGGTATTGTTACTATTTTACGTAAGCTTAACTATTTTTATGTTGTAATTTGCAGTTAAAAATATCCGGTTTTCGATCCATGTCCACGTAATTTTCGTGTTTGCAGCGAACACATTTTTTTCCCCTATAAGTTGTTCTTGTACTTATTATAGGTCAGTAAGAGAAAATCGAGTTAGATTTTGATTTACGTTCAACTCTCAAGACATGCGGCAATTTGTGGCATAAATAACCCCAAACCGACATAACATACGTATTGGACCTTAATTTAAAAGTTTGATTTACTTACACCTCAGAGGGCTCGCAAACCCTTAAAATTGGTACCAATTTCATCTAAACACATCTAACTATGCGTTTTTGAGAAAAACAGACTGATATCGGACCAAACCGACAAACGCTTTGTATTTTACATTTCGATCGAACAAAATAAGTACTTATTAGGTACGTTTTTAATAAGCTAATAAGACTCGTGTTTGGAGTTCAGGAAGGGGTCCTACCGTTAGACCATTTACTTTCTGATTATGAAGAAATTCTTCGCATATAAAATGTCCGAAACATTATTCAATGATTGTTTGATTTTCAAATATAATCACTAAAGCAATTAGTAAACGATGATGATCGCAAACCGAAAAAAAATCGTGCGTATGTAACCAAGATGTGGACAGATCACCACTTAAGATACTTAAAAAATGTTATCCACTTATCCTGCTATATTCCGGCTAAACAAAAACTTGGACAGCTTAGTGGTAGTGTAATAACAAAAGAATTCCAGTGCGCAGGTAGTCAGCCATGTGGAATAATTGAACATCAGCACCAAACGCAAGATATGATTCACAAACTAATTACGGTTCATTCAAATAAGCCTTGGATTTGTACTCTTAGAACGGCTTTAGAGACAGGAACAAAAAACGTGGAAAAAGAATTAAATACTAGTGTTGATATTAAGCCTTTTTATACTGACAAACATTGGAGGCACCGAGGACCGTTTTAGGCATCTTTGGCACACAAACATGACACAAGCTTTATTCAAATATTAGGTGTACAATTAAATTAACTTTAATCACTATATTTTTTTTTCTTATGAATCAATAAGTAAATGTGGTTTTCTAGATCTAGAGATGCATTAGGCAAAATCATTTGTTTTATGGTTTGCGCACGCAACATTTGCTTAGAATGCTCGCTGTCGGACTGACGTGCAGATCCTCATAATTAGCTAGATATGAGTTCTAAGTGCTAGTATTAAACGATATTATTTTAGCTATCGGGTGCTTATCAGATCTAAAGTTAAGCTTTCGAGGAACGAGCACGCTGTATAAACTTTAACCTGTGCGCATTCGCTTTGGAGAAAGGCGGTAGGACTGAAGCCTCACTGCACTGCGAACATCTTTATTTAGGATGGTTTACCTATAAAACATGCTATTGAAATGTTCTATTTAAATACGTCGCATGAAACACGTGTTTAGTCACTTTTTATGTTGACATAATGTGATAAGTAGAGCTATGAGTCTATGACACATTTCATTGAGCAACGATTGCGTGTAGTTGCGTTGCTTTTCAATAGTAATTTCTGACTTAATCTTCACGTGTGATCTAGATCTATGTCAAATAAAAAAGATTCATGGACAAATTAATCCTTTAATTAGATTTTATATGTATGTCAAACCTTTTAATATAGTTGAATTTGTAAACAAAATATTCTAACTAAACCCATATACGGTACCTACCTACTTTTATTTACAGCTCAGGTTGGAAACAGTTTTGCGTGAAATCCCAAGATACAGCGTAATAAAGTGCTGTCGAAGTGTAAAGTGACGTCAATAGCGCACCATTTGTGTCAACTCTCGTATGAATTCTTCCTAAGAATAGCAATAAATGCACATTGAAATACCTACTGAAATCGATTTGCAAAAGATCTATTATTTATCAACGTTATTTTATTAAATCTAGCTAGTTACCTAGCTAGTACATAAATTCCAGCCATGAGAATTACATAAACCAAACGGTAACTAATAAATAATTATGAATGTCGAGAGTAGTAAACTTCTTTTCTTTAAGGAAATAAGTTTTCACCCAATTACAAAAACATCGGGTAGCGTAATTGAACTAATAGTTTTTTAATTTCATTTTGACCAGCTCGTCCCGCCTTTCCCTACCTGGTCGAGTGCAGCGTTGCGACGCTGTATAAGGAGACCACTGCGTACTAACTTTGGCCTTCGGCTCTTCAGACATACGGCAGACGTGGTCAGTCAATCCATTTTAGTATTACAAATAGCAAAATCACTACGTTTCATAGGTCAGTAGGCTCTGTTGTAAACATGACGATATTAGCGCCTACGACAGTTATTTGTGGGCAAAAGGATAATTCATGCGTCAATCAGTACTTGTCATAATGTCATAATGCATCCTATTATTACGCCATTGAATGACGTCGCTCTAATAGTGTCACGGTAAAACCGAAGCGACGAAAGTGAAGTGAAAACTTAATGTTTTAAAGATGTAGTAATTTTCAATTAAGTACAAATTAGATTTTGCTGTTCACATAATTTACGTAAATGCGCCAAATTATACTTGGTTTATGTTCACAGGGGATCGCTAACTGCAGTAACAACATTAATTTCACAGTGTGCAATGTTTCAGTATTTATTTAGTATTTTGGGGATTTTGACAGACTTATATTTTAATTTTTTTACTAACAAACAACAATTAATTACAAAATTGTGTTAAAGATTGAGTTTTTCAGTGAATTATTATTATTTTCTGACTCTACCTGTCTATCTTTCCATGCCTTATTATGGGTACCTTATGTATCTACTTATTAGCTATCGTAAATATAAATTAGATAACCGAGATATAACCATTTTGTGCTGCTGCACATTTACGTTTATATGGTTCCTTTCTAGAAGTGTCTCTAAACACTTAAGAGATGACCATATTCCATCTTGCATAGAGCTGAGCTAATGCAGTGGTTACGTTGTCTACGACCTACCATATTTCCGTTTTAGTGACTGTAGATGCAAGTCGTGCGTGAAAGTCACGTCATTTGCATTACGTTTACGATCAAATTGCATGTAAAGCCGCCAAGATTATGTTATAAATAATTGAGAGAGCATATGTATATATTTATTTAAAATGTTAGCCTCTAAATGACTTTATCAATTCATTTAATTATAGTTTTCATTTCGTGTGTGGGCAGACTAAGATGGTAACAATCGCGAAACGCAATGTCGCTGATCTCATTCATATGGATAATTAAAAGTAAAATACCGCATTGATCAACTCCTGTACGGTTTGAATTCAGCTAAAAATAGACATAGAATTCAGTGGTTGTAGTAAAACACTAGGACGCGCAGGTAATGTTAGTTTTGTTCGACGTTTTAAATGAAAGCTGGAGGACGTAGGGGTGAATGTGTGGTGTGGGAGCGCATGCGCGAGCTGGGTGTGTCTGTCGTGGGGCGCGACGCCGGGCGGCGGCAGCGGCAGTTCCGCAACACCGTCCGTCGCCGGCCCGCACCGCACCCGAACCACCGCTGGTAAAATACCAATCACTCACACCTCCATCACACCCACTTTGCCCTCACTTTGAACCACACACGCAATGTTTCTGATTGATGCGTTTTTCAACTCATAGTGTAGTTACAAATGTCTTTCTTTTGGAGTTATTGAGACATCGAACCGGTGACCAAATAGGTACGTGCGCATTCCTTTTTCAGTTTCCACCTACGTAAAAACAGCTTTTTACATACCTATACTAAATTGGCGTTTATATTCTGATTAAAAAATTAATCGTGTGATATTTTGATACTATGCCGCTTTTGGTTTGGATTTTATTATCGTTTACCGTGACCATTTCGTGTTCGTCCGCGACGTTTTAAACGCAGCTTAAATTACCGTGATCAGATTCTCTATCCAATCAATCCCAGGGACTCGACACTTAACTATCGTGACTACGACACGTTTGTCTATACTTTTAATAAAATATAAATGGCTTAATTAACAGGAAATAATTTCGTTTGTATTTAGTGTATTTGATGTTATTTCTGACCATAAATTATCCTGAATCTATAGAACCGCTAACGCTCATATGCGTAATTATAGAGCAAAAATAATTTTAAATTAAGAAAATACCAATAATTACATTATTTGTTCAGCATTGTTTGAAAGAATTGAGCATCTAATCAATCTGTTTCTTGGAGATTATCTCATTACAAAATGATAGCAGACGCGAGATTTGCCGATTTTACTTTTCTACTATATTAAACAAGTAATACCGTAAATGGCTCTCAAAAAAATAATGCTAAAGCACCAGCAGTGATGTAAAGCATAATCAACCACAAAACGAAAGAAAGTGAAAAGCATCTGACATTGCTTGATGTATTAAACTGTGCACGGGCACAGAACGCTTGAAAAGTGCAGTAAAATAAACAAAAAGTGTGTCGTAGTCGGCCCTCCCGCGCTTAAATAGACTTGGCAATCATTCCCCACACCGTGCTCCGTCAACCCCTCGCACTTCGCCGTAATGTATGTACCGTCATGCCGCGTGTGGTCCCTCGTTATGTGAGCAATTTTAATGGAGAGCCCTCCATGACGCCCGCTAATTGTTTGAAAAAGGTTCACTCTACCGCGTCTCAGCTTCAAGCTTTGTTGTTTCAGTTCACTCCAAAGATTCTTAGTGCTTTTAGTCCTGTATTTTCATTTTGCGTGAGAACATGTTCTAAGACTTTAATCAAACCAATTTATTATATCAAATTATGTTGCAACAATTGGATCAATATTTATATTTTAAAAAACTTGTAACTATATGTTGAGCTATCGAAGCTATTTCAGTAAAATCACCGTTAAGTTATGTACGAAACACAGAAAGTAAGATTCGATTAGGATCAAATTACTATATCTGTGATAGCTATATTCTTTGGGTACCTGGAAACGTCGGTGTATTCCCTGCAGGAAATCAACTCGGTGATTTGATTCATTACGGCACCCGGTGCTCACCCGTTGTGCGCTTTCAGAATATTATTAGATCATGCTATCTGACGTGAGGTAAATTCGATAGAGGATCTGCATTCGTACTGATGAACTCGTTCTTCAGCATCAATTGTTAGTACAAGATATTTGATTGTGTAGCCAAACACAATTGCCTTATAAGTTAATGAAAAAAAAAAATCTGGTTATGGTCCAGTTTTCAAAACTAAACTGAACAGGGACAAATAGACCAAATAGTCGGCTGTATGGTCGATGTAGATACGAGCGACTGTTTGCAAAAACTGTCGCGTAAATAAAGTTAAGTAAGTGTTCCGGGACAGGTTGTGATGTCGGTAATTGGTGTAGTGTGTTACTTAGAGAGGGCTGCTTGCTAGTCGCTTGGCACGGCGCCAGTCCAGTCATTGCTCTTATCGCGGTCTGCTACCCGACACACTAATGTGTTATACGTACTTACGTTCTTCGACCCGCCGTCCATCATTACGTATATTGGAAGAACCCACTTTTTACAGATCACGATACCATATTTTATTCTTGCTTAAACGGTTCCTACTTAACATTCTTGTCACTTTAGTTGAATTAAAATGTCGAAATTCAGTGAGGAAAGCAGCTGAATATGGAAATTTTTACGCATCAGCGAAATTGGCGCTCGGCTCTGAAAAATGTCAGAGCTTCCAGTTCCAACCCAAATTCAATTAGTGGGAACTGTAGCGTGAACTACTTCATTCTTTTGTACATGTTTAATCGAATTTAAAACATTTTTGCTTATTCATTAATCTGCGCCACTCTTGTGACATTTTTGACAGGAGATTAAAACGGCGACGAGAAAGCGTTTAAGAATAACACACTTTTTTGCCATTCAAGAAAGAAAAAGCCTATTTTTTTCCTTAAGCTCCAAATTATTATTTTGGTAGTTGAAATTCACATAGCCAAAAGCCATAGCTAAAGGTTCTGTATCGCCTTCTTCTATTTCTGCAGTATTTTCCTGTTGCACCAAAGGATACCCATAAAGCGTATCTAAACATAACTTATTCAAACATTGTGTAGTCTAGTAGCGTTCATTTCGATACCGTAAACAATCAAATATGACCTCGGTATAATAGCTAATTGACGTCAAGACGTTACCTACTGATGGGTGTTGAGGCGCTTACAAACAGTATAACTATAAGGTGACCTGATGTTGTGCGTCGTGCCTTGAAAGGACGCCAGGACTTCCTTGAATCTTAAAATTATTAAAGTTTTCTCGAGTAGGGTGTGACGAAAGGTTCGCGATTGTTTGGTTCAATTGTGGAAAATACGTTTCAAATTGATTATACAATGTTTTATTATGTCGTGTGTGATAGAGACGGAAGGAGCGCGGGCGCATCGACACGGGTGCAATCCATACAGTGGAGCAAGCGCAGTTGGGGGGACTAAGCAAACACATACCTGAGGGTGACGGTGAGAAGAGCCCAGTTTATAGATATCCCTTTCAGGTAATATATCACACGACATAAACAGTGCATATTTTTGAGTGCGTTTTGACATCTTGATTGTTTAGTTGTAAAGTTATAGTTTATGGTTTTATATGAAAAAAATTGTGTGCTCGGTCAGGTGGGGTACTCGGAACAAAACACTGACTACACACTGTACCTCGTCGCCGGTGATCATAAGGAACGCCTGCAGTGGATCCACACAATCAGATCGGGTACGTACCCACCCACGATTACATAACGTCGTTTATTACGTGTGACGTAGGTAAACCCTGCCACTGACAACTTGTATTGTTTACTTTGTCACTCGTACTGTATTCAATGTCTAAATCAAGTAAACGCTCTTTGTTTTTGTTTATTTCAATTTAAAGTAAATAAACGAAATGACGATGAATAAAAATTAGTCATACCAATACAACAAGCCCAACGACATAGTTTGGTATTTCCGTTATAAATTACAAAGTAAATAGAACCGCCACTATACTGCATAGAGAGCCTTCTTAGTCATAATCATCTAAGAAAAAAAAGCTGTGAAAGTTTGTGAGCTAAGAAGCTTTGCATGCAACAAGACTGACAGCATTTATAGGTCAGGAGAAAGTGTAAAGGCATGGTGGGTTACAGTCTGCGCAGTGAGTGGACGTCGAAGTCGGTACCACCCCGGCGCGTGGTCGGCGCGGCGCTGGAGCTGCTGTGACGCGGAGCGACGCTCCGCCCCCGGCTGCGCAGACGCAGACCTCTGGACGCTCATAGAGTCTGACCTTGACTTGCTCACACCACCGCAAGACAACCGATTGTCGAACGACGTAACACGTGGGTATATCATCAAGTAAAAAAATTTATAATCTTCGATTATTTATAGTATGTACTTTCTAGGTCCTGAAAATAAAAATAAAAAATCTAAATAGTATCGACTTCTCTCCATATATCCGTTTTGAATTTAAACAGTATACATTTTTAGAAATAAAAACATACACAGGTATTAAATATTCATAAAAGATACTCATAGCAATTATCATTCGAGATAACTCTACAAAAAACAGTTGGTCATTGCAAACGCAAGGCTTCTGTTGAAGAACTTGAAGATGGTATTATATCCAAGCGAGTCAATTGCCGTTAATGACGTTTGTATAAATTTTTCGTCTCTTTTCCACACCACAAGAGACCAGTAAGTGAAAGGGAGAACGAGCACCGCCTGCGCGCGCGCATCGAATGGTGAATGTAGGCCGAGCGCGACCATCTTTGAGCCCTCGCTCCTCGTCTCGACAACTATAAAGCCTAGTTCTCCATGGAACGTCGTAAATATATTTATATGGGTTACAGTTATACCTAAATGTCATGTTGTGGACTTGTCGGCCCATATTTGTAGAAGCTTTTTTTTTTGTTGCCGAATCAAATATTATAGAATGTTGTTGGAACACAGTTACTATTATTTAAAATGTCAAATCCATACTTATATTTTTGCGTGATCCATAAACACAAAAAGAAAAAGAACATTAATTTAATATTTATTAAACAATTATTTGTTTAATGATGTTGTTCTTACAAAAATGTAACCAGTTACAACGAATAAAAGTTGTCTCAATCACGTGTTACGTGCCGTATCGGAGGCAGCACTGTTATGTATTGCGCTTTACCTTCGCCGCGGTACTTGGACACGTTTGTAGGCAGTCGGAGCGAGGTGTCGCGCGCGGACGTCCGGTCTCAAAGTCCCGTTCCCATGTTGCCTAATAAATCCGAAGACGAACCGATGGTGACTAAGAAGAAGTCAAAAATACCATGTCTCTCGTTGGCGTCGATCCTCCCGGCTCTAGAGGGTACATTACATGGTACATTTCGTCTGACCTTTATTTATTTGGCCTCGTCGCCTTCGGTTGCGTTCACTGGTCTCGTTGCACTCACTTTCTTGTCTTGGTCAGGTGTAATGTAATGCGTTTGTGTAATGCCCACAAAAGTGATACTGTGCAGTGTTTCTGATACCGCAGTGTTTAAGGATAGTGCTCCTTGTGCCATGGATATAGGTCATTTCTTAGTGTATTAGCTATAAGATGTTTCTGCAATGGTTTGTTATTGTGCTCATTGAAGTGTTCATTTGTGAAGTTGGTTATCACACCATCACTTTTAAGGTGGTCCTACTTTCTAGCAAAGACTATAGGCGTGATTACCAGCCAAATACGGGATGCTTCTGACCTTCGTTGCTCTAACATCTTGTCATTGTTGTGACTGATTATTTTTGTTCAAATTCTAAGGCTGACATTTAAGCGCCTGTTCTCATGTTGATATTTATCTTATAACAAGTTCCTCATTATTAGCCTGGTAACATTTTACCCGAACTTGAAATATGTTGGTGCTAATTATTTAATTTTTATGATAATTTCTGTCAAAAGTATCACCAGTTTCGTGACCTTAGCATAACGAATGGTTTTGCGGTTCACAAACGAGATCTTTGTAAAGGAAAACGGGCTATCGATTTCGAAGGTGTTATCCGCATACTTAATTGTATTGTTTCAACTTACATTACGTTGCACCAACACCTTTTATCTTTATTGAGGTTTTATGACAATTAGTTTGCACAAAAAGCAGAAACATTCGAGTTATAAAATAAATGACTTTAGCTTGATGTGTTCACAAAAACAGGAATTTATGTGTAGGACTATCAATTGGTTTAATGTTAATAAAATTAACTACTATTATAAAAGACATTAGCATAGCATTAAGCAATATTTCTTAATAGGAATGTAATGTGTATTGCAAGTTATTATTTTTCTAGATTGTGAAATTGGTTTTGGTTTTAGCGGTCACGGCGGCAGTCACGATGCCCGGGGGAGGCGGCGCTCCTCCAGGCACTCCCTCTGCCAAGCCAAAGGTAAATAACTATGCAATTAGCCTAATTTATCAACACTATGTACTGTAATCTATCCTGAAGCAATAACTAGCAAGATTTGTATCCAAAAACTTGACTCAATTTGTGAATACAATTTATCACTGTTTCATGTAAGACCCTATTTAGTTCATATCAAATTTGAAAAGCCAAAGCTTACCGTATATAGAAAATTAATGATGTACATATATGCAAGTGTCATTTATTTTACTTTGAGTATCATTATTTAAAAAATACGATATTATTTACAGGAGAAGCAGAGAACCAAAGTCGTGGTAGCTCTATATCCCTTCAGGGCTATTGAAAGTGGAGATCTCTCATTAGAAAAGGTAAGTTTATCCCTTGAAGTACCGTACCTAAGGGCCCTACGCGTCATATGATATTTTAGGTACCTTCTATAAATATAATCTCAGTGTAGGCGGGTCTTAAGTGTCAAAAGCCAAGCATTTCAAATGAACAAATGTTTTCACTACATTGCCGTGAATGGGAGTCAAAAAAGTTAATAGTCATTATTAATCAAGAGTAAAGTAAAATAAGTTTTGGGTAAAATCCGTGGGTTGTGTACACAAAAAACTAACGTACAACGCCAGGGCAATTATCTAAAGATCGCTTTTTTTATTTGGACCATTATCTTTGAAAATATAGCGAATGTCTATTTTGGTGTTAGACAAAAAATGTTTGACACAACATGAGTTACGTTAGCATTTAGTAGTTAGTTTATTCTATTGAATAAATGTTAAATTTGAATGACAATAGTTGTAACCTCATCTGCACAAAAGATTTGTTCTGTTATTGACTCTGCTACTACAAATTAGATTTACAATGTGCGATTTATATTCTGGGTATTTGTAGTTTTGACATCATAATATGAAGTTAATTATTTCCCATAAGACTATATGGGCGTTTACCTTTGTTAGTAAATGGATTAGTTACTTATAAATTTCAACCATAGTCGTTTTGACCAACCACTTAACTAAAAGTTACTTAGTGTGAAGGAGCACCTATAGTAATCCCTTTTCTGTATGTTTAAATGTCATTATTAGGTTGGTAAAATTAAAATAATGTTATTAATTGTCACTTATCATAGCTCAGGGTTTCCTTAAAAAGATTCCTTTATTTTAGTGAGAGGTTGGTGTTTCAATTGCAGACCCATGACTAAAGTCTGAATACAATTAAGTACAAGATAGATAGTATTAACTAGAATTTCGATAAGCCCAATAATAATACATAATTATAATCCAATATATAAAATTTTGCGTATTCAGTAGGTCTGGGAATCGGCTAATATCTATTTTCTAGAAATAATTTATAAGGGAAAACAACGTTTGCCGGGTCTGCTAGTATAATAATATAATTTACCTGATCCAAGTATTCGACTTTGCACTGTCGTACCCACTTCTACCAGTAGGCACTTGTGCACTTTTTACCCGACTGCGCCAGAAGGAGGGTTATTACTTAATTAATGTACCCAGCCGTTTATTAACAAAATCTTGTTCTTCTGTTTGTAGGGTGCCGAATACGAAGTTATAGATGACTCCCAAGATCATTGGTGGAAAGTGAAAGATGAGAATGGGTAATCTTCTTTATTATATTTAATTGTGTAGCGCGAGTATTAAAAAAACAACGTAACGTAGTCTATGGTGTGATTACTCTGTGGTTGCGACGTCACACAGACGCCCAATGAGCGCGCGGGAACGACCACCCCTCCCGACCGCCGCAACCTCGCGCGCCAGCGCAGCCATTGCGAGCGGTAAGAGAGAGAGCACCCCAACCACCGACGCGTACGGACGTGTTGTCAAATCCTCCGGGGCTCTATATCACGCCACCATTTTGATCTAGAACATTCTTACTATTGTACGCCATTTTGTATCAAGATGTTTTGTACAGTTTTAGGTGTAGTGATTAGTCGTAACCGAAGAATAATGTCGGAAAAGTATGTAAATTAACAATAAAAGTGATTAACTTTAAAGAGTCGCGTTATTAAACTACCCCAGAGTAGTAAAGCACCTTTAAAATTGTTCTTTTTTATTTTTATCGATGTTTATTAATCCAATTTACCTCCTTTCTAGGGCGGTTGGCTACATACCGAGTAATTACGTTAAGGAAAAAGAAACAATAGGATTACAGAAATATGAGTAAGTATTATTAATTTTAATTATATTTTCACAGTAATTGCATTTCCTCTTCCCTAAAGATATTACATTTATTTTCGAGGAAACATAATTGGAATCTGTACTCTAGAGTTTTGAGCTGACTCACGTCATTTTGTTCCAAAAATGGTTGAGATTATTAAGCGGTTTTACTTTGAATTTAATAATAGGAATTTTACTCCCTTCCTGACTACACATTGATCTGATTTTTGGTAAACACTCTTAATCTTGATGACCATACAATATAATCTATTTTACAACTATCTTCATTATGAGTATGAAACGAAAGGTCTTGAAGGGTTAAAAAGAACACATTAAAACTGTTTAACATAAATAACATTTTGTATGTATTACTTATTTTGAATTATCATTGAGCCTATCGTTCAATTCAGTACCTATGTATAAACGTATAGGGAAACAAAAACTACATTAAATCAATAAAATTACAGGATATTTTTAGAGAATCGAGATGAATCTTTGGCACTGATTTAAATCATATTATTTGTTATGGACCAGTCTGTTAATATAGTTTTAGCGTTATTATTTCCCCCTTTTGTAACACGTATTTATATTTACTGATGAAAATGCCTACTCACTATGGGATAAAGGCGTGAGGTTTTAGTGAGCTACTGTTAAAATCTATACTTACTTATATATAATATTATAAACCTGAAGAGTTTGTTTGATTGTTTGTTTGTTTGAACGCTCTAATCTCCGGAACTACTGGTCCGATTTGAATAATTCTTTTTGTGTTGGGTAGTGCATTTATCGAGGAAGGCTATAGGCTATAAAACATCACGCTATGACCAATAGGAGCCAAGCAGAGCGGGTGAAACCGCGCGGAAGTAGCTAATATCAGTAATATAGGTTCACTCGACCAAATGCACACTAGAGATCTAGATCGGCTGATGTAGTCCTTAGACATAGTATATATTAGACATACTATTATGTCTAATTTATTTCCAGACTTCTATTCAAACCCCATAATGTACTTCTAACTCTATGTTGATATCTTTGAGAACTTTAGTAGTTATAAAAAAAATAACAAAACAAACTGAAAGGAGGAATATGACCACACTATGTAAACTTACGTCCGAAATCTGAATCGCTAATCAATTTTAAGTTTTACTTAAATATCGTGCTATCTCTTTCTTTTATAAAGAATTAGTAATAATATTCTTGAGAGCGTCTTAAAATACAGTGGCGATTCAGTACTTGAACATTAGTCCTTTATACTTTACTAAAGCGGAAATCTCATTTAAACTTCCAACTCAATTCTGACACTAGTCAGCAGTAAAAACATAAAGTAAACCTATTTATCATAATAACAAAAATTGTAATCAACTTTAAAATGGATGTACTTGAATTGTTATCTCGTGGTTTTGTTAAACGTTACAATTGTCAAGGTTCTGCTATACGTATTCGATGCGCGTATTGCTCGTCGTTGACAGAATGAGAACGACGAACAATTCCATGTGAAGTTGTAAACTGTTTCAATAGACATATAAATATATATTGAAGTTTGTAGTGTAAAATATGTAGATAGCGATCTGTAGTCTTCTGTCAAAGATTGCTTATTATTTTTATTGCAATTACTACCTTTTGTATATGAATTTAGATTTTTTGAGCTATGTCCTTTCAAGGTTGTTAGTACCTATAGGTTTTCTTATTCTAGTCCATTTCCTAATATGCACTGATCTTTCGAATAATTTCCTGATCCGGGGCTGCGGACTACCTAGCGGTTTGCCGAGGCTCCGGCTCGAAAAGCAGGAAGTACAGGACTGGGATTGTTTTAGCCAGTAAGAGTCTGACACTCCCTGTCGCCTCGCCTAAGGCGGGAGATAGCATTGGATGATTTTCCTCCCTTAAAAAAGTATTAAATCATTTATTCATTCAGGAACTCGGATGTATAGCCCCGATAATTCTCGAAGGTTTATCAAGTTTATCCGGTACGGTAACGCATTATAATTCTCTGTGCACAGATGGTACGTTGGCGAGATGTCGCGACAACGTGCAGAGTCCCTCCTCAAACAGGAGGACAAAGAGGGCTGCTTTGTAGTACGTAATTCGTCCACCAAGGGCATGTACACTCTCTCCTTATTTACCAAAGTGTAAGTATCTAAATAAATGTCACTCACTACTTTTGCAATATTTATAAGGTTGCCATTTAACACCTTGGCACGTTGTCAAGATCATTTAAACTTTGAATTTCTATGCTTTAGTAACTGGTTGTTCGAAACGAAAAATTATTTGTTAAGTCCAAGTAACATTTTCATTAAAACAATATTGACTTGAATAGTGGATACAATGTGGTCACCAGTAATTGAAGAGTCCATTTTATAAAACTTCATTTCGACATCTTTCAAACGTCCTTCCGATTGTTTTATTTACTTGTGAAACTATAATATATATAACCAATGATTCCAGCTACCACCCTCAAACGAAGCACTACCATATAAAGCAGAACAGTCGCGGCGAGTTCTATCTATCGGACAAGCATTGCTGTGCGAGCATTCCGGACCTTATAAACTACCACAAGCACAATAGCGGAGGCCTGTGTTCCCGGCTGAAGACTACGCCCTGTGACCGGCCCGCGCCACCCACTGCCGGACTCTCGCATGGTCAGTACGGTTAGTCACCCATCAATGTCATCTACTAACTCCTAACAACAACATAAGAACTCAGAAATTTAAGAGAATTGCTACCTACGGAGGCTCAATTACCAATCTTCCCAATCCCTGATTCCCCAACAACCCTTAAATTCCAACCCCCAAAAGGCCAGCAACGCACTTGTAACGCCTCCGGTGTTTCGAGTGTATAAGCGGCGGCGAATGCTTACCATCAGGTGATCCGTCTGCTCGTTTACCATATACCATAAAATACCTTTTTTGGCACGAATTGGTGAAGAAGTATAGGAAGCAATTCTCTTTGTGTTCATAAACTCATCTGCATGTTTCAGTCATTAACGTGTTTGTGTGTTTATGTGATTATTATTATATGTATTAGTAATTTGACTAATTTGCACTCTTATCGACTTAATTTGTGGTTTCAAATAATACTGTCGTGACTTTAGAGTATTATTAAATCATTATCTATATTATAGTGTTAGGTTTATATTATATTGTTAAGCTGTATAGGAAATTTATTTATTTTGTTTTTTTTATTTATTAATAAAGGTTTACCAACAGCTTCTGTATAAAGAATATTAAGTGCAGTAAATACATATCAGTTTTGTACTTATACAGTCGCCAATTATAGTTTAACCAAAAAAAAACATTTCATATTAAGTGATAACTAAAAACTAAGAGAAATTCATTGTATGAGATTCATAAAAGTTAAGGTTTTTTATCAATTATTTTAGCTGAGCACAATAGTTTTCAAATGTACTTCAATAAGTAGGACTAGTTAATAGTTTTATCATCCAATAAAATGTTCCGCAATTTTTGGTTTCATGATATTCCCTAACAAATGAGTAATAACATAGTCATTTCACCAACACTATACTAAACCGGAAAATGTTAAGTAAAGGATACTTAAGGAAATTCGACTAAAATGACACATTAATAATTATAATCATCAACGGTATTTCATTCTACCCATATATGTTCATGGAGGCTAAAGTTAGTTTGAGGATTCCCCATAATAGGTCACCAAATATAATGGTATGTTGCATAAGTTGGTATTATAAGTTATTTTGGCTATTATAAGTTAACCTGTTTAAAGGAATCAGTATTCTAAACGGTATTTTGTTTACGAATGACAAATGTTATTATTGTGGCGACATTCAGTCTATAAGGTCTGGAACATTCTGCCCCTCAACGTAATATGTACTTCAAAGTTCAAGTAAACAATAACATACGTCAAAATTGACGTGTTTAAGGAACATAACTGTAGTACCGTACTATAAAGTTCATACAGAATAATTATATAATTGTGGTATATTAAATACTTCCATTTACCTCGTTTTACGTTGAATAAGATTTATCTTAAACGCTGTAGCGTCATTATCGATTTTATTTTTTATGTCAAATTAACTGATCACTGTGGTTTCATTAGTCATAGAAATAAGCTGTAAAGTAAAAAGTTGTGATTCTAATGATTATAAGTATGAGGTATACCATTCTTACTTGCTTACTTATTTTGTAGTCTGCCTGCGAGTGGTCGCAAGTGCGACTGCCGGACAAGGCGTCTCGGGTTCGATTCCCGGGTCGGATAAAGTGTTACTGGGCATTTTTCGGTTATTCGAAAATTTCTCAGTATATTACATGGGATTTATAACACAAATGTTGAAAAGTGGGTGTACATTATATAGCGCACCTCTGCGTATTCCTTCGGGGATAAAAGGTGAACGTTGTGTGTGTTAAAATTATCTTTATGTTTTTACAGACAAATGGGAGATAGATCCGTCGGAATTAGTGTTACTAGAAGAGTTGGGGGCCGGCCAGTTCGGCGTGGTGAGGCGAGGCAAGTGGCGCGGTCGTATCGACACCGCCGTCAAAATGATGAAGGAGGGCACTATGTCTGAAGACGATTTTATCGACGAGGCAAAAGTCATGACGTAAGTATACAATATGTTACTCCCAGTGGCGTAGTGTGTGCCCCTAAACAAATTTTTAGGGGGTAAAATCATATACTGACTTTTCCCACCCCCTGTCTCTCAAGTCTCAAAAAAGATACCGATTCTATAACAGTGTAGCTATGTTTGGGGGGCTCTTACGACGACGTTAATTTTCCTAAAGATCGATAATTTGGACTTTAGAAATTTCCGAAATTAAATTAATTTATGATTACGCACGATGAGGGCCCCAGTAGCCCGGGGCCCTGTATAATAGATTCGGGAAATACGGCGCTAGCTACGCCCCTGGTAACACCTATCTTTTAGTATCTTGTGGTACATTCCATTTACCGATGTGTCAGGTCAATATTTCGTTTTCTTTCATAAACCCCTTTAACGAACATACTAACATAACATATCCAATTTGGTTTAGTAGTTCGAGAGTTATGCGCTTACAGACATTTCGGTGATTCATATTTATTAATATAGGTGTTTAATACAGATGTTTAAAATCCATACTGTACATAACCTTTTAAAATAATAAAACTTTATCTATTTCATTAAATAATTTGATTACAGAAAACTCCAACATCAAAACTTGGTGCAGCTGTACGGCGTGTGTTCGAAACACCGCCCTATATACATAGTGACGGAGTACATGCGACACGGCTCTCTCTTCAACTACCTACGACGAACGTCGCCTGACCAACTCGGACCAGCTGTACTGCTTGATATGTGCATACAAGTAAGATAGACTATAAATATGTATTGTGTATGTAAGAAACATATTGTAGTAATAAGGATTAAAGTTATACCATTATCAAAATTACATCGAAAGCCATTCAAATAAAAGACTTTGTATCTTCAAAGTCAGATCATTTATTTCAATTAAACCATATTCTTTGGTACTTTTGAAACATCAACAAATAAAGAAATAAATACTAGACTGTCAGTCTGTCCGTCAATGAAGCTAGGTATAGGTACTCGTTCCAAAGTGTAGCTTGAAATGGATAACGAACAAGAAACTCCATTTGTTACCCTTTTAATAAATATATGTTAGAACATAGTTATTGTAGGTATATTACGTTTCTTCATTATGTCATGATGATCTTTGTTGTATAATAAAAAACTTTCATTTCAGGTTTGCAAAGGAATGGCGTATTTAGAAAGGCACAATTATATTCATCGAGATTTAGCTGCAAGAAATTGCTTGGTCGGCGACGAGAATGTTGTAAAGGTATGAAATTGTATTGTATATGTATTTCGTTAATTTAATAAAACATACATTCTATTCCTGACTTGAAGCAGGTGTTAATGATTTTTTTTACGACTGATTTTGTACTTCCAGGTGGCCGATTTCGGTTTGGCGCGATATGTATTAGACGACCAGTACACTAGTTCTGGCGGTACAAAGTTCCCAATCAAGTGGGCACCTCCCGAAGTGCTCAACTACACTCGTTTTTCATCAAAATCAGATGTTTGGGCTTTCGGTAAGAATTAGTTACAAATACTATTATAGTTCTTGATAAAGACTTGCTCTTGAAAATGAACATAATTGATTTTGTATTTTTTATTTCAGGTGTGTTAATGTGGGAAGTATTTACTTGTGGTAAAGTACCGTATGGACGCGTGAAGAACTCTGAGGTAGCAGAAATGGTTCAACGTGGCATGCTTCTAGAGAAACCGAAGGGTTGTCTCAACGAAATATACAATGTAAGTATATCGTCCGTACGTAGTCTGAGAGGTAGTGAGGCTCGGCAGTGAGTGGATGTAAGAGATTGTGTCGTGGTGCAGGTGATGCGGTTGTGCTGGCGACGGTTGCCGGAGGAGCGGCCGTCGTTCCGCGCGCTGAAGGAGGAGCTGGCCGTCATCGCCAACAGCGTGCTGGCCGACTGACTGCGCCTACTGCTGCACCTGCTGCGGCCCGCGCCCCCGGCGCCCGCGCCGCCCGCGCCCCCCGCGCCCCCGGCCGCGCCGCAGCAGCCGCTCGCTTTCGTCTCCCCGTGAGGCGCCGCTCCGTGCCCGGATCTTCGAGTAGCTTTCGCCGCGTTTGGAATGCGCGGGGCGCTGCGGAGCCTGGCCTCGCAGTCGCGGACGATAGCTGTCATGTATACGTTTGTACCAGACTGAATGTAGCCGAGCTTGGCTCGTGGCTAGGTTACCGCGAGCGCCCCCAATTTGAACTATACAAATTTTGATGATATAGATTTGAAAATCTGATTCAAAGTTAATTTGTGATTTAGGCTGCATTACTCGCGTATTTGAAGCTCCCGTTCGAAAACTGCAGCAGATACGTATATCGACTAAAGCAATATTACAAAATTATACTTCTATTTCTAGAAAGTGACGTCAACATTCCACCTTCCCAGTTAGCACTTACAGTAGCACATCGATTTCCGACAATAACACAACTCTACTTCACGGAATTGATCTCACAAATGGAATTGACATACACAATTACTATTATACTCTTAATCCGCGCGAGTAATCGTAGGAGCCGTCCACTGCCACTTTTCAATAATATGCATATTTAAGTAGCTTCGCGTTATCTCTCTAAGGAAATATACAGGTAGCACTATTGACCTTATGAATATCATCCGATTAAAATAATGAACGTTTCTTTGATACGTACTTAACGTACATTTAATACCACAATGTATACACGCAAAAACACAAAGTTTTATCCTAATTACTCAGCTTTTATTTGTCTTTAGCCGGTTAGCTATGATTTCGGCTAAAATTAGATAAACATCATTTTACATCCTCATATCATTATCCATGGTAGTTATAATGTAAATATAATATTGTAGCTATTTAATATACTAGTCGGTACGTACACAGCGACATTGTAACTTCGCACATGCCGTCGATGATTAGTTGACACGTCATATTAACCTGGATATCCTCGTATGTTCCTACTACACACACGGCGCGTTTTCAACACAATGTGTAACCTAATTTCTTAATAACACTGTTTTACAGTTTAATCGTCACAAAATAATTCCAATTATCGATTGATTATATTTTTTGTACATTCCTTTTTAAAGTACTAGTCATTAAGAGAATTAATAAGACCGTCTAAACATTTTGTGAAAATTGAAAACAAAAATTTCAGAGGAGATAAAGATAATTGAGTAAATGTAAGCACAGCATAGCAATGAACAGTTACATAGGAATATGTAGATCTCTGCAGTGGTGGTCAACTAGAAAACATACCTTTTAAATAAGTATGTATGATTGGTGAGGAGTATTGAATTGAATGTGTACTGAGAGTTTTGGCTGTGTTTTGTAAATTAAAATACATGAATATGGAAGGTTGTTTACAGAATATCTGTACTTTGCTTTTAGGAACATTCAAATCTTCTATATTTTAACTTATGTAAGTAGATGAAGGTTGTAAAGGAGTTATGGAAAATATCTTTGCGAGGAACGCAGGACGTAGGTTTGTGGTAGTCGTCAGTCCTATTAGGTTTGTTTTATTATCTTGCTAAAGCATAATATTATATGCCACAAGAAATGCTGGCAAAATAAGTTTTGATGTTCCTAGTTAGTTGATCACTGCTGTAATTGCGACATGTTGTGTTACAAT
Organism: Spodoptera frugiperda; assembly: GCF_023101765.2. NCBI lineage: Eukaryota > Metazoa > Arthropoda > Insecta > Lepidoptera > Noctuidae > Spodoptera > Spodoptera frugiperda. Next base: position 5,760,382 of record NC_064238.1, on the reverse strand, counting down.
TTATTGTTTATTGAATATGGGGTATACTGAAATGGTGGTGACACTAAGAAAATGTGCCAATTATGTATAGACCCTTATTAATTTTAGGCATTTATGACTGAATAAAAATTCTCAATAAATAATAATTTTAGGACCTTTTTCCGGTTTATAATGCAAATAAAATGGGCGTGAAATTCGAGTACCAGTATTTATAAAACATTTTTACAAAATGGTATTTTAATTTCACTAAGTTATAATAAGTAAATGTATTTTTTTGTGATAAATCTTATTTTTTTTAGTACGTAGGTATTCTATAATAGGAATTACGAATGAAGAAATGAAGACTACCTGTAGTTTTAAATTTTACAAAAACTGTACTAATGTAACATTCCAGAATTAGATAACAGTACATTAACGGATTTATAGATATCTTAACTGGGAGGACGTGTTAAGTGCGTTGTTCTAAAAAAAAACGAATTTATCGTTAAATAGGATTTATAATTCTCCATAAGGTTTTTAAAACGCACTTTAGCACGTCCTATTGGCTAAGATTACTTACTGCCTGTAGAGATACATGTCGCTCGATACATAGGAATACTGCATTCAAATAAAATTCGCTACACATTTGTATGGCGAGTGTTTGTATAACTGTTTTGTAAAATTATTAAGTCAAGTAAAATAATTATAAAAAAAAAAAACTGTTTTTTATTTTGATACCTTGATAGGCCCCAGCACTTGTCCGTTGCGCCGTTTTCCATATTATAATTATTTGATGACATGCCCCTTTGTCGTCATTGTGACGTCGCGACTCATGGCAATGCAACGGACAAGTGGGATCCGAGGCCATTGATAGACTTATCCGAATACCTGCGATAATACTTGATAATTTTAAGATGGTTCGACAATAGATACGTTTATTTGTACCTACCTACTGATTTTTTTGCATCAATCTGGCGTTGATTGTAGATAATGGTCCTACTGCCAACATATGATGCTATATAGTCTTAAATGAATGTATAGACGACGGATTAGTCGTGTTAGCCAAATAAAAGAAAAACTCAGGAGAAAATCAGAGCGTGGGGTAACGCTGTTTGTAAAAAACAAAATTGGGTGATAAAAATATTGAAATAAAAGTAACAAAACTGATGATTATCCATTTATTCATATTTATTATGTAATATATAGATACGTCAAAATAAAACTTAAGAATAAGTACACAGGTACACGCAACGAAATTACTAATTTTTATTATATGGCATTAGCAGGTACTAGAAGTGTTCGTAATTACTACAGAAAATTAATTAATATGAACAATAAACAAACAAATAATTATTAGGAATAAATTCTCGTTACTATAATAAGTACGAGCGCGACCTACAATGAAAATGGAGTAAATAATTACAAAATATTGTATTTTAATTGCAAATAAAATTTAAAAAAAATCGTTAGTACCCACATTGCGTGAGTGAGACTTTACAATAAAATTGTAGTAAAAAGAAAAGAGAGACATTCATATTTTATTTAATTTCTATTCTAGTTTAGACAAGCAAGATGTTCAACACAACTTATTATAAATTTTTGGATTTATGTATTAAATAATACAACTTATGTTATTTAGTAGTATTATAAATACACATGACATATAAATAAATAACATATAAATACACATGACATGGCATAAGCATTATTGTACATAAGAAGACACATACCTACTACCTAAGTTATATGTTTCTTAACATAGACATAGATAAATATTTTTATGTTAAATTATAAGGAGTTAAGAACCTAATAAATTCTTATCGTTATCAAGTCACCCTGTAACATTTTCAGGATTTTGATTCACTACATGTTGTTAAAATAGTTTTTGTATTTGTGACACAAATATTCAACAATATTTTACTAAAACATGGTCTTATTCAATATAAGGGTTATAGTTTCTTTTGTAAACAACTTCTAACAGGTTTCAACACATTGGAAATTAAGTTATAAATCTATCAATAACAAATCTAATCAACTGGAATGCATAAACTTAAAGCATTGTTTAATTCATAATGTTAAAATATTTGAAATTAAAGACTATTAAAACAAATCTCATTTATAATGATTAATTGACTTTTTGGTGTTCAAATATCATTTTCTATACTAAAAAAAACTTTTCTTTTGAAGAAAATAAGCTTGAATATGACTTTGTAAGTTTGTACCTACTATAAAAGGAGACTAGTTAGACATGTTAAACATAATAATTCATAATTATGGCAAGGATTTGAGGCGATGGTTCTAACAAAAGTGACTAGCAGGTAAGAACTCAAAACATCCTAAATATTTTAAATTGTGTAAAATTAATATTTTGCTCCTATAACTACGTATTTAGGAATATGGACCAGTGTGGGTGTAGAAAAACAAGAAGTGTAAAGTCGGAGGCTTGTTGTAAGAAAAATAGAAATATAAAGTAAGTTTTTGGATAAAGACCTGAAATCTACTGCTAATATTATGTCAAAGTTTATACTAAACTGAACACAGATGTAAATCTAAGGAAGCATTGTAATATTATATTGTTCAATACTGAGTTAGTTATACTTTCTGGTGGGTGACTGTTTACAGACATTCAATTAAATATTTTAATACAATTAAACTATTATATTACCGAGTTATACTAGGTAGGTACTATTTCAATGTCAGTTAATACACTTGTTATTTGATTACAAATATATTCTATATAATTATGGTCAATAGATAAAATGAGGATAACTATTATTTTTGGTGAATTTGCCTTAAGGTCATATTAAAATATATACATTTATAAGATACATGTATGATTAAATCTAGACATTCATACCATTGAACATTGCATTTGTCGGTTTTATGTTTGTTATTTACATGTCATCAGGAAGTATATCAGGTATCAGATATTGGCACAGATCCATCTCTGAGTTTACAAATACAACCTTACTGGCAGTATTTTCATCGAGCCTGTAAAACAAAAACATAATAAAAATAACAGTTTAAAAAAACTTGTAAAACCAATGTTTATTTATGTTTTATTATAACTTTCGTGAGACATATTAAATTAATTATTATGTTAATGGCTGCTGCTCATGATTATGAGCCTCTAGCATGGCTTGAAACTAGTTGAGTTCCTCGTCAAACCGTTATGTGAGTAAACCAATAACATAATAATTCACTTATTTACTTCATTTTATAGTCTAGCTAGTTTATTACTAATGTTGTTTACTACTAGTTTTCTCACCATTGTTTTATAACAGTCCAACATCCAGAGAAGAATGCTGGTGCATTGGTGACCAGGCATACGCCTAGTCTCTCCGGGTAGTGCCGACTAAGCAACCAGATCAGGTTCTTCAGCACTTGGTAGTCCATGCAGGACAGTGTGAAGCCATTCAAGTCAAACACTATACACAAATTATCTATGACTTCCTCAAAACATTTTTTACTGGCATCTTCCTGTAAATATATGTACCAACATTTTAATAAATTATAATAATTTAAAATACAAATATGAAATATTAATTTCTGTAAATAGGCTACAACAACAAATTAGATATTGCGCATTAATATATTATTTTGTTGTTTGAAGTATTTGTTTTACAGAATTATTAGTAATTTTGATATTTCAAATGCAATTTTAAGGTGACTTATTATCAATTGACACCCATTATATTGGGACTAATGGTATCACTGGTGAATACATAGTGGGTGTTTACAAGTTGTTAAAAATATACAACATACCCTCTTGTTTTGTAAAACAAAATTATAAGTTGGTACATTGTCTTAATTATCAGAGTTGTAATACATGATTCTTATTACCAAGCAGTAGACTATAAATTTAGTCAATTCGTCAATGTTTCTGTCGCTGGAACTATGGTTCTTAGCTGGTATGTATATTATCGGTCTGCCAATAATGTCCCTGTGTCGAAGTACCCTTGCTTTGTTGGAATACTTCTCTATAATCTCTTTATTCTCACTTAACTCGTTCACACCATACTCTACTCTCCATTTGTTTGTTTTTAATATAGCCTGAAATAAACAATAATAAACAAAATTTTCGGGTTTCAAGTGTCTGTGGATATCTTAGGGGCGGATGCTTAAGCTAGGTATCATGCTAGAATAAAAGATACGTGTACAAGGATTGGTTGCCTGAAACGGGTGATTTGTAATGAACTAGACAAACTGATAGAAAATTAGCTTTAGATGTTTTGAACAACAATCACAGAGTCTTTACCTGGAATGCATTGTTGACTGTTTTAAATGCTCTCAAGTATCTCCGCAGTGAATAATCATTGTGGTATTGCGATGGATCGGCACTAACGATTAGCTTCATCCTTTCTTTTAATTGATTTAAATCTTCTTCGTTTACAACAGCTCTTGTTTCGTCAGCCATGGTTTATAGTATCGCAAAGATTTGAATATCTAGTTTTTCCCTCTAAAATAAGAATGATTACAATAATTAGGATTAGACAACCGGCTTATCAGTTAGCTCAAAATTCAGGAATTTTAGAACGAATATTCTTCCAGTTCATTGGTTTTTTCACGTTCCATAACTGACAAATATTTGCTTCTCAATTTATAGCATAAAGTCTGATTTATTTACGACTCGATTCTAGTGTAAAAAAGAGATAGCTGATAGCATAAAATCCTTTTCTATTGTGGTAGCGATGGAACGCGCGCTATCAAACTGTCAAATCAACGTGATGTCATGATGGTCTGCTAGGGATGGGACATAATAAAATTGAAGGGTCTATTGCGAGGTCCACTGCATGAGCTGTGTTATTCAGATCAAAAGTTAACTAGAAGGTAATATCCTAATGTATATAAAATATGACCTAGGAATCATACTTCAATCTATTATTATCAATAGACTTGGTAGAAATACCACGTTAGACTTACGTTACTTTCGCAGGCGGTCTCGGAAGAGATTAAAAACCAATCTTGTAAATAATGAAATTCCCATAGCTTTATTAAATTCATATTAATATACACATGATATTTTAGTCTAAATACACAAGACAAGTATAATATAGGCATGTTTAACTAAGAAGGTCAGTAACAGTGAAGGGTGGTAAGTGGGGAACTGTCCTCCTGAAGTCATCGATAGTGCAGCAGAAGCTGTAACCGATGTCAATGTGGTCAGGCTTCCAATTGAGCCAGCTGAACGCGCTGTTGTTGCGGCAACGGTCCGTGCAGAAGGTCAGAGCACGCACTTCGGACTCCGTGTAGTAAGGGTTGTTGATGCTCACGAATGCCGTGCCGAGACGACGATCAGCATCGTAGACAACCTAAAGTAGTAAGCAATGGTTAACATTGAATAATTTATTCTTCAAGAATAACAAACCATTCGTTTTCATGAAGTTGAAGTTAGTTTAATTTAGTATACACAGAGTTTTTAAAAAATAATCAGAGTATAGCCTCGAAAGTAGGTAGGTAAGATATGATGATCGAATTGATTACCTTATAAAAGTAGAGAGGCACAGGAATTTGAGGGTTGTTATTTTCGTCGGTATACAGATAGATATCCACAAACCGGTCATTTTCATCACGGAGTTGAGTGACGCCGAATGTTCCAGTGTAAACCACGGTGTTATAGCCAGCATTACCGATGCGAGCACGTAATTTCTGTTAAGGGCATAAAGAACTTATTATTTTTTGCACGGGACATCCCGGACTTTTGGAAGGCGTACGAGGAACCGAAGCCAACTCGCAGAGGCCGGTTGAACAATTTCAATTTAAGTGAAAATGTACATTAGCCGGCAATTATCCCTGTTTGCATTATGGAAGTGCACCCAAGGACAAACCCCGGTTGATGGAGGACTGTTGTAAAAGGAAATGATAGGGTTATGGGTGTGGGTGGCTATGGAAAGGCAGGTGTGACTTATTATTACAATTAACGAAGTTCAGGGGAATCATCTCCTGAACTACGTATTTTATAAGTTCTTTGTGTTTCTATGTCAAGTTACTCCAATAGGTTTTGTTTATATTGTCAACAGTTAGGCAGGCAGTTTTGCTAAGCTTAGGTACTACTACTTAATGTTCTAGCGTCTTTCATTTATCCACAATATTATTATGATTTTGAGAAACTTACTTGTTCTAATAAATTCCAGTTACCAGCATTAAACGGTTGCCATTGAGGAGCAGCGTTAATGAAGTAGAAGCTGGCTCTTTGGCCGCTGGCATAAATAAAATCAGTTTTAGCAGCAAGATGACCACGAGCTAAGTATTGCCGGGTTGTTAGGTATTTGTCCGCTAGGTCGCTACCAACGAGGTTGGTAAGTGTAGCTTTTTGCTGATCTTTTTTGTACATGTCATTTACAGGTACTCCAGGGTAGAAGGTCCCAGCTAGGAAAAAATAAGTTATAAGAGTTAGGTAAAAATCATGGTTTGCTCACGTAAATTAATGGAGAAAAGCTCTACTAGTTTCGAGTCACAGAAGGACTCTTCATTATGAGCAGCGTGCGCAGACGCAGCGACGTCGCGCTGAACCGTGATTTTTAATTCATTTAGTATGTCTCTTTTTTTGTATGGAATAGGTGACAAACGAGCAAACGAGTCACCTAATGGTAAGCGATCAGGGCCGCCCATGGACACCCGCAACACCAGAGGACTCACATGCGTTGCCGGCCTTTTAAAAGGTTTTTGTGATCTTTTAACGTTTTCAGTTAATGTAGTTTTACCGAGTTCTTCAAGTGAAAAAAAATCACTAACCTGCAAAATTAGGTCTGTTAATACCAGTTTGGTGGACAGCGTTATGAGGGTTTTGTTCGTACCACACGTAGAGAACTTCGAGGCGACGTTCATCGAAGCAAGACCAGTATAGGGGATAGAATATATCTTCTACTGTGAATCCAACCCTAAAAGATGGTACAAGGTCGTATTATACATTTCCACTTTAACTAGTTACCTTTAAAGTGGATTCGAAAAGTATCCACAATATTAGCTGCGAGTGCATTAAATATCAGAAATAATCAATACTAATTACCTAGTACTCTTACCAAGTATTAAGCGATCAAATTACCGAATTGAACATTGATTTATTGTCGAAATATGTATAGTAATCTAACCAAATAAGGCCTATGCCCCAATAAAGCCTATTTTGAAAATTTCCCTCTTCCCGATGTCAAATGGTCGCCAAAGTTTGTAGAAGTGTGCATGCACATTACTTTACTAATTTGAGCACAGCAAGCAACCCGTGCCGCGATTATGTTGGAACCTACAGACGAAAACAATCACGACGTGGAGCGCACTTTAGTTTTTATAAAATTCGAGTAGCGTAAACTGTTAGTATTTTTATATTTATCAGTATACGACGTGTCGTGTTTTGTCTGTATGACAATTATACATTTAGCCATCTCCTCACATTAGTGAAATAGCTATAATATCGGTGTATTTCATATAATAGTTGTTTTGTTTACCTATGTGCCATGTCCTAATAAAGCCTACAAAAAAAACGTGTAGGCCTTATTACGGCATAGTTGTTTTTCAGTAATTTCATAGAAAACGGATCACCAGCTTCTGTCAAAAAGAAAGCCAATGGATTTTGCAAAAGATGGAAAACGCTGTTAAAATGGTAGAAAGGGGTAAACGGGGTGAATAGATACAGAAAAGGGGTGAATGGATATCGGGAAATTCTTCATAGTATCTATTCACCCTTCAAATTTTATGCACCCTGTTTTACCCGGTAGGCTGCTGCAGCCAGATATAACTTCCAAAGAAGTACGCACCATCTAAAGAGTGGTTCGCTACACGAAAGCTAGGTCGGTCGCTAAATTGGCTACAGAACAAGAAGTTATTCTCATTCGTTTGACTGATGCTGGGGTACCGATGACTTCAAAGATGTTACTTGGGTATTACATGATGAGAAACTCGTTTAGCCTGATGTATAATGACCAAAATTAATTAATAAGATCTCATTACATTTATTATAAGCATTGACAAAGTTTTGTTATAATTAAGAAGTTGAATACTTACTAGTTTTTATTGAGGCCTTATTAAGACATAGGGTTCCCAATAAGGCCAAAGTGACACTTTAGTTATTTGTGTAAATAAAATAATAAAATTGTAATTTTTGTTTCTAAAGCCATTTTGATTCCATTATTACAAAGTTTAATAAATAAATATAAGATTTTGAAATTATCAGCCCATTGTCATTTTAAACCTACGAGCTAGGCGGTAATAAAAATAAGGTAGGCCTTATTTGGTTAGCTTACCTTACTTGTATTTTAACCAAAAAATACGTATTCCAGTGAACGTGTATACAGACCTGATAACAAGATTGTTGTTATAACAAGTCTCGTTAGTGGCTCTAGCCTCGTGAGTTGGATGTGATGAGCAAGTCAGTCCACTGAACGCCCCGCTACCATTCAACCAGCCGGCTCCAGACACCAGATCACTGTTTACACAAACAGCTGTCTGAAATAAGTAATTAGCCAATAGAACTCATCGAATTGTGAAGTAATTGATTGGTCCTTTCATTTTTATTTGAGCCCCGTCAGCAGCTTGTCTAGTTATCTAAATAAAAAATCAGCAATTCATCAAAACCCAAAATGAATTTGCGTTTTGTTAACATTGCTAACTTTTCCTCGTTTTGTGGATTGTAAATAATTGAATGGAAAATTAATTAAGATTCATTTAAATGAGCATAGATAACTGGTAAGTTATAATATGATATACCTAAAGGTCCTTAATAATTATTGCAATGTTACCGGTCCACACAAATACAGTAAGTAACAATAGGAGAAAAATATTGCTTTTGTCTAAGGGTTAGGAAGCGAAAAGTTAAACATGAAGTCTTGGGGATTATTCAATTTCTAGGTTGAAAAAGTTTTATTCAGTTTATGAATTTCTAGTCAGAAGTAGACGATTATACAGTAGGTGTAGGTACTTACGGCTGTGGCTACAGATGCAGTAATATTTGGATGTAGGATAAAGCGGTTAGGCCCTGGACAGGCTATGGTAACCTGTTCCCCAGAAAATAAGTTTACTTTCCCAGTAGCTCCAGTGGGAGTCAGATAGGTGTTGTTGTTAAGATACACGGGCTGCGGTTGCCCGAAGTCTTCATTCACTCCCAATGTGCAACCTATGAACATTTTCAGTTTCAGAGAAGTCAAAATAATGAAGTGAAACCGTACCGAATTTGAAAATTACTTCAATGTTTGTATTCATTTGTGGTAGGGAAGTCCGGGAGAGTTGAACCACTTTTAATATAAAATACCATAATTATTTGTTTATTGGGTTTAGAGAATCGATTATACACTTATGTGATGCCTTACTTTAGTAGGTATATTTGTGCTTAATTATATTGCTAATAAATGCGCTAGTAACATTTTATTGGCATTTTACTAAAAAATGAAAATGAGTCAAGTCTCCCTTCCAACAGGGACACTTAAACCGAGGTATGGGGAGAGTTGACCATATTGTTTTTGTGGAAAATAAAAATCATTTTCGGTTTCAATCATAGTTTTAATATCTTATTTTATACAGTAATTAACTTGTTTTTAATACTGCTATCAAAGAAAATGTAATTAACATAACATTCTTCAGGGTTCCGTAGAAAAATGGCAAAAAACGGAACCCTTATATATTCGTCATGTCTGTCTGTCCGTCCGTATGTCACAGCCATTTATTTCCGAAACTGTTGGGCCTACATAGTTGAAACTCTGTGGGTTGATGTATTTTGATAACCGCTATCCGAATTTTGAATAAAAATTAATAAATTTAAATATTAAAGATTAAAAAAAATTTTTTTTCAGCTAACCTATCCGTGGTGGGTGTCTATGGATAGGGCTTTAAAAAGGCATTAAGGTTCCTAAAACCATTTTTCGTCAAAATCAACCGTTTGAAAGTTAGACGCTTCCAAAGTGAAAAAATTAGTGTCGGGGGGACACTAATTTTTTCAACCCTCTAACTTTTAAAATAAGAGAGTGAGAAAACTAAAAAAAATATATGCTGTAGATTTCAATAGAAACTAACAACGAAAATTGGTTTGAACGAGATATCATTATTAGTTTTTAAGAAATAAAACATTTTCAAAAACCGCAAATATAACTTTGTCTTTCATACAAACACTATGTAAAACCACTATGCAAGTTATTTTATAACTTTTATATTGTGGCATCTACTTGCTACTACGGAACCCTTCATGGGCGAATCCGACTCGCACTTGGCCGGTTTTTTTTGTAAAATTGTTTCAAAAATACCATATTTATTTACCAAGTTTGTCGAATAGAAGCGCCTCCCTTAATTTTATGTATGGCATTTTGCAATTCCATTTTTGTGAGTTTTTTTCGTTTGCGAGCATTTTCAGGAGGCTTGTATTGAAAAGGCATCGTACAAGTTGGCACTGCAAAAACAATAAATTATATTAAGACAGAAAAAATATATTAAGTAGGTATAATTTCCCTGCACAGGGAGACATGAACCACTGAGCAAGTCTCCCGCAACCACCCTGGTGCAACTCTCCCACTCACACTAATTCCCAATTTAGTTTATGACAAACAAAAACCGTTGATCGTAGAGAAAAAACACTAAGCACACGTCAAACTACATTTGTTTGGCAATATAATAATATCAACATACAATACGTACCTCAATAAATACGACAGCAATCACAAAACTACTTAAAACAAAAAAATATACTCCGCAGCAACAGAAACACGTTTTACATTGTCACTGACGAACCACACCACTAAGATGCAAAATGGCTGCATACTTATGATTGGCCTCTTGAGTGCGACCAATGAATGTTTTGACGTTTCGTTCGCACTAAATCCAAATACAATTTTGAAAGGTGGTTCAACTCTCCTACCTGGGCAAGTCTCCCGGTTTTCCCCTACTTATAACTAACTAAATCTCCTGAAATTTATGTTTAAGCATCTCAGGTTATTCTCTATGCATCTTCACACAAGTACTTAATAATATGCAAATTATGTGATCTAATAAAATAAACAATTTCTTACCGCCTTCGGTCTTTGAAAAAGCAGTTGAGAGTTGATTAACTTCTGACTTGTGTTCGAGCCAAAAATCCAGGTAATCTTCGAATTCATTTTCACTTAAAACGAATGCAAGATCGCTAGGTTCTGGAATCTCTTTAGACTGAACCACTGCAACTAATATTACAGGTAGTGCAACTAATAATCGCGCCATTTTTAGCCAAAGTCTGCGTCAAGAAGCGAGTGTATAGATTAATTTGAAACACTGATTAAATAGTTAAATAAATTGAATGAAGTTATAATTAGGTTCTTTCGTTTCGGTTATTTATTGATACAGTTGCATACGAGAAACTGCGTAATGCATTTCAAGAGATTTCATTATATTATTATGGTAAAATATTTCAGAATGCGTATTGTCAGCTGTGGCGTGGCTCACTATCTGTCAGATGATTGTTGGAAAAGATAAATGCAATACATACATATACTCTTACTTACTGTATAAAGGTATTGATAAAATCAGAAGATATTGATATCAAGGTACTTCTGTTGTTTCAAGTTTTCTTGTGTAGAATCTATGGAGTACCTATTGTTAAGGGTAATACTCCATGCATTTTTAATTAAGTCGTCTACTTACATATTAGTAGTCAAAGAAATTATAGATACACCTTTTACTATTTACTGGCTTTTTCAAAACAATTAATTAGGTACCTATATCGGATGGGTTTTTCTAATACACTTTCAGTACGATTAAGTAGCTATCTCGATTTCATCAGCGATATTTATCTTCATTGTGGTAGATATTGGAAATAGATAACATCACTATTGTGTTTATATACAGGTCGACTTGTAATTCATTAAGTACTTTTACGGTGCCCAATAGGGACCATAGCTTGTACTTATTATTCTGTGCCCATAGTTGGAACATATTACCACATATCTATACATATAATAAAATCGTAGAAAAGTGCTGTCTGTACATTGAAAATAAAAATAAAAAAAATAGCAGGGGTTATTGTTATGTCGATGTCGAACCCAAAAATGTAATTAACTTTTTTTTTGTCTGTTTGTCTGTTTGTCTGTTTGTCTGTTCGTCTGTGCGCGCTAATCTCAGAAACGGCTGATCCGAGTTGGATGCGGTTTTCACGAATATATTGTGGGATGCTTAAATTTACATTTAGTGTTTGTTTCATGTCAATCGGTTCATAAATAAAAAAGTTATGTCAAATTAAAGAATCACGTCGAACATTCTATGCTTATACCATTAATCTCCGCAACTATTTGACGGATTTGGTTGAAATTTGGTACAGATATAGTTTAGAACCTTAGAAAGGACATAGATATATTTTTATTTCAAAAATCAAGAAATAAATTATTTATAAATAATTCTATGTCGATCGTTACACGACTTCGGTTCATGTTATTGTTTTAATTCATCGAAAAAAGTAAATAAATAGTAAAAAGGTATGAAAAAAGTAATATCAATATAATAAAACATTTAGTACAAAGAAAATGCTCTAACGGAGTATAGATAATTCTATGTCGATCGTTACACGACTTCGGTTCATGTTATTGTTTTAATTCATCGAAAAAAGTAAATAAATAGTAAAAAGGTATGAAAAAAATAATATCAATATAATTAAACTTTTAGTACAAAGAAAATGCCCGAACGGAGTATAAATAAATAATCCACATAATAAATAATTACATTCATTTGGTTGGGTATCGGCCGAGCGCTTCGGTACTATCGTAGAAAAAGTGTATTATCAGTCGTATGATTATTTGTCTGTAGTGGTCCTGCTGTTTCGTATATTCTAAATTGGTTTCGTTGTATTTGTCAATTAATAAGTTTATTTGTTGGGTTTTCCTGGTTTTTTGGTTAAACTATTTAACGTAGGTTTAGTTTGATATCGATTATTAGTAGTTACTGTAGTTAGTTTTTTTAATAAAATTGTAAGTCTAATTTATAAATTAATTAGATTAGATTTAAGTCGTTTCTTTTAAATTATTTAGTTTAAGCTTGGTTATTATAGCATAGAGGATAGGTTGTAATATAGTTTCTTTTTTAATTGTTATAAATTCGTAATTCGTAGCTTTCTTTAGTTTTAAGTTAGTTTAAGTCCGTTTTTAAACTATTTTTTCAATGCCCTAAGTGAGTATACATCTATTAAATTCAAACGCAGAGCTCATTATGTTGATTTTTGAAGAGTTCCCTGGAATATCTTCCACATCTCATTTTTGAAGAGATCCCGCGAGATCGGGAACTATGTGGTTAAAACCAAAAATTTGCCGGAAGTCACTATTCCACGCGAACGAAGTCGCGGGCAAAAGCTATTACTGTATAAAATTGTAGACCATACTGTACACTATGGATGCATTAAAGTGATTTGATTGATTTGATTAATTCGACGTATTTCTCTCGGGAGATGATAATACAACAAATTTCTTACAAAACTCTCCCGAGAGGAATACGTCGAATTACAAGTCACCCTGTATACGTATGTGAACAGTAAATATTTCCTGAAAAAAAGTGGGGTATCTTAAGGGGTAGGTTAAATTATCTACTTATTCAAAGTTAACGGATTTTATGTGATAGCGACATGTAAGTGTTATTCAAACTACATGTATGCTTAGGTAGGAAATAAAATGCATTTTCAAATATCTTTCTTTATGTATTACGTTTTATAATATACAAAAGACATAGTTCATAAAGAAGAACAGAAATGGCAAAGGTATGACAAAGGCAAGAATACAATTCCTTGGAGACTTAACCACTAAGTAGACCTAATATAAAAAGAATATATACAAAAATGTCCATATAGCGATCCACATTAAAATATTAGGTAAAGGAAAATTTTATTCTTCCTTATTGATATCTCAGAACTCCTTTATTCCACAGAGAGAACGTAAAGCCGATCCGAGATCGCGTCCACAGAGTCGGATTAACCCAGTAGCGAGAGTAGAAACGGCTACGGGTCTCGCGCCAAAGAAAATCCGCACTACCAAACTCACCTTTGCTTTAGAGTACATCTTTTTGTGTTTGACTTATTTTTTATAAATTCAAGCGAGAGACGTTTATTCGGGTCTCATGTACCTAAGCTTAATTTTACACAGGGTAGTCACATCTAGGTACAGTTGTAACTAATATAATGAATGCGACTGTAAGTTCGTTCGTACGTATCCACGCTCTATGTATTTTTTTTCTTTTTTTAAATAAACGTTGCCCCACACTAGGATTTTCTCCTGTGTCGTGGGTACGTTTACAAACATACAAGTTCACATACACATGACACCCAGACCCAAAACAATAATTTGTGGATTTTGTGGATCACACAAAGAGTTGCTCCGTGCGGCAGCCGGTTACCCAGCCACCGCGCCAACCGTGCAGTCATGTATTTACTTATCCAAACTTCTTGAAATGCACAGGTACACTGTCATACAGTTCTGAATACAGAGACGGGCACACATAGGTGTATAAGTTTTCATCGTGAAAAAAAGCTGAAAATAAAAGTTGGTAGCCATTAAATTAGTCAAATACACATTTCAATCTGTCAAGGCCCAATGCGGAAATACACAAAAAGAAAAGAAACTTTAATAACATTTACTGAACTGTTTACTAAAGATATAAAGATAACAATATCTCGGTGACTTGAGAAAGTATCTCACCTGTCACGTACACGAAATTGATCTCAAGCAACTTCTGTCGCAGAGTTTTGAAGATAAATAATTACCTTCCCAAGTTAAATGAGAGCCCGTCTTAGTAAATGGTGCAATCAATGAAGTTTCTGATTGTATCCAGGTGAAGATAATGGTTCTGAAGATTGTTTGACGTTTATTTAAGTTTAATTCGTCGATGCAGGTAACTTTGATAGGTACATTGAGCTCCTATTTTGCATGTGCAAGGAATTATAGTTTAGTATAGTGAAATATTATGTTTATGTATCGTTACGCCTTTTATCTCTGAAGTACAGTAATGCCATGTACAAAGTGCAATAGTACAGTTAAGTAGTAAAAGTACTTTTATTTATTGTCTAAATGAATTCCTAACATTTTTTACGATCACACGTCTCTTCTTTTTACTTATAAAGTTATGAGCCCTATTTTTCACATATCCTTAAAAAAATCTTCGATATAAATTACATAATCGATCGCAATTTAAATGATTTATAATATGGATTAGTAAGGTGATTTGATCAAATGGCTGTACCATAACTACCAATTAGATGTTGATAACATTTATCAACTCATTACGGGCAACTAATCTTAGATTATGTCATACTAATTTACCTGCTTACGTGAATACCAACATTTTATTTCTTTTACATTTGTTTATAAGTAAACTTTTGGTAGCCCATAGTACTGTAATGCTTCACTAGCGCCATCTGCACATCGCGAAAACGTATACCTAACTATTACTAATAATCCTGAAATTACTTTAATAACGATGTTTAATGTGTCAGTGCTATTGTTGTAATATAGAAATGGATAGCAAAGATAATGTAAAAGTATTTGTATTTAACTTTTATCGTACTTTCGCAATTTATATGTCACCAATGTAGATAAGGAATCCCTCTCTACCTGGCCACTATAATCTGTAGTCGATTGTAAAAGTTTGAAATTAATCGGATAAGCCGTGATTGTGTGAATCCTCTACAAACAAACAAGTGAAACTTTTCTTTGTATAATATTACCTACTAGCGGCTATTGGGAGCTTTGCGCATTTTAACGGTTCATGATAAAAGTTGTAAAATTAAAGTTTTCATAAATATAGAAACTAAAATAGCATAGTATTTGTAATAACCAGTTTTGTTGTTACCACAAAACCGGCATCAACAATTCTAAACAGTAGTTTTAAAAATAACAATGTAAGACTAGCAGCTACCTTTTCAATTATCAACAGATTCGTACCTATCCTAGATTTGGTGTTCGGTGGACAGTTTTTTGAAATTCGAACATCACATCCGATGGTGGTCGGAAAATTCGAATTTTATATTTTCCTTTCGAATTTTCCAATAGGTATGAAGACCGCTTTTCGTAACAAGAAGATAACGATATTCTAAGTTAAGATATTCTAAGATAAACATAATTAGTATTGTAAAACATACAAACCAGATGTAAATGATCTTACAAATAATATAATTTATTCAGCACACAATAGGTCTAGGAGATATAACAAAGCAAAATTATTACAATAGAAACATACTCGTACATATGTGTATAAGGTAGGTTGAACAATGTAAATAGGACTCATAATATTGTGTTATAGATGATTCCTGTGCGTAAATAATTCCTGATGACGTCATTCTTTACAATAAATTAATGGAACCGAAAGAATATTGTCATCATTAGAGTACTGTGATTTTTTTATGTCAGTGAAACCGTGGGTTGGACCTAGTACATTTGAAGTCTAAGTAAAAAAATTGACGTCCATTTTTTTCTAGATATTATTATACTGCGGCGAAAGTAAAAAAAGTAGTAGGTAGTCACTTAGTAGTGCCTAAGTAGAGCATTTTTGCGACTATTCAGTAAATTTTATATGACAGGCGTCGTCGGTCGCAAATAGGTAAACGTAACAAGGTCGACACTATATTTTTAATTTTTTGTTCAATTTTTGAACTAAAATTTAATGGATGTGGCCATTGTTGGTGGTGGAAAGTGAATAGACGCTACACGTCGTGGGACAACAAAAGAGCATGAATGCTATTTTGTTGAATGGGGCATGACGCAGGCTCTGGCGCCTATATGGTGGATATAGTGGTTACACTCTATTAAAGGTACATAAATTAACGTTCTACCATATTCTTCATTACAAAAGTAAATAACAGTTTTAATATTAATTTGAAAGGTTACTATTTCCTATACGTGTTTTAAGGTGTCTCTAGTCGTTCTTTTTCCCAAACAAATTTTGGGGTGTTGATTGTTGCCCTCGCTAACAAAATATCTTCATATTGCTGAAGATATTTAATCAGCGATGTAATGAATAATTGTTCAAATATGTATACTGTTTGTAGGGTGGAACAGTATGCATATTTGCTACACCGACAATCAAATTCAAGCCATTGTGCCTTCTGTGTGTTCTCTCCTGTCTCGTTACCTAGTTTACAAACAGATCATACTTTTAAGACTCTAAGTTGCACACTACGTATAGAATGAAAGGGATAATATGTAGATACGTTCACTAAACTAACACAGAACACAACCCTATTCAATGTTCTTTGGTCAGTGAGATCCTGAGTTAATCCTATAAAATTACCCTGATACAAGTTTATTACCCCGCAGCTTCGTGATCCCATAAAGATTACCCATAACTTTGTTGCATGGCTTATAATGTTCTTATCGTACATTTTGGAACATTAATACAAGTTTTGAATGACCTTTAATGTACACAAATAGATGTATAGCTTTTAAGATATAGGAAGGAATAGATATGGTAATTATTTCAGTATCCGTAAGTGCCGCCTAAGAGACTACGCATTTGACAAAGATCAGATAGCAGTGCTCTTTTTACCCGACTGCGCCAGAAGGAGGGTTATGTTTTTCGAGTGTATGTATGTATAATTGTTTGGCACGCTCTGCAGCCTAAACAGCTTGATGGATTTTGACTTGAGAAGTGTCATTAGATTCGTATTTACTGTGAGAGTGACACTGGATATATCAAAATATTAAAAAAACAAAATGGCAGATTTTTGGCGCCAAATTCGAATATTTCTCACTCTCTAGCCTGAACGACTCGATGGATGTCCGCTCGATAGGGGTCGTTTGATTCGTATTTACTGCGAGAGTGACCCTAGATATATCAAAATAAAAAAATAATAAAACCAAAAAAAAATTAAATAAAAAAAGTAATTTAAAAAACTAAAAAACCCGACTGCGTTTCTTTATAATATTAAAATGAAAAAACCCTAAAACAAGAACGTCATCGTAAAATTTAAGCAGTCGGGACCCATTCTAAATATAAAGACTTTGTGAGGGCGCATACGGCTGGCTTTCTAGGATGGGTCCCGACTGCTTAAATTTTACGATGACTTTTTGTTTGGCCCTTTTTTTTAATATTATAATTTTTGTGGTATATCCCGCCGGTAAACGAGCAGACGGATCACCTGATGGAAAGCAATCGCCGCCGCCCATGGACACCCAAAACACCAGAGGCGTTACAAGTGCGTTGCCGGTATTTTGGGGGTTAGGAATTTAAGGGTTGTCGGGGAATCGGGGATTGGAACGGGGAACGAACACATTGTTAGATATTCATTAATTAAATATTGGGGTTCTTATTAATTAAATACCTAAGTAAGTATAACGATACACCACATTTCCAGTATATTCTCAAATATCTACAAGTTACAAATAACTAAAAGTAGGTATGTTTTCACTAGTTTTCAGAATCAAACCTTGTTATTTGGACCATAAAACTTTATTAGCACCAAACTAATTAGAGAACTAAACAATATTTGTTACAGTACAGTTTTAGTTTAGTTTTATTGTAACACTCGCACGTGTATGCGGATCATTCTGGTTACGCTTTATAAAACTAAATGAAAGCATAGTGTCCCACCCGGAATAAACCCAGTAGAGGTGAACCAAACGAGCTAATTTTCTCTTATGCCGCGGTAACGTAGAGCGGTGTATGACGCTCGGTTAATAGAGTCGTCCCGGGTCCCGGCGCTCGACCCTCACCCTAAAATATTACTAATTCAATGACCTTTCTCAAATTGCTACCTCATACACATGAGTATAACGTATGTATCCACCATTTTACATATAACCAATGTTATTTTAACTTTTACAATGATAAACCAACTTCTTTCTCCAGCCTTGCCATTCCAAATTTGAATTGTAAGAATATTAATGACAAAAGAAAGTTTTGATTGACTCGGATAACAAAGCACTGCGAAGCCAGCGGCGCTGAAAATGGAACTAATGCCGCTTCAAAAGACGTCCATTAAAGAAATATTTTTAGTCCTCAAAAATCTATTTATCCCTAGGAAGATGAAAAAAAGGTAATTTGGTAAAACTTTTGCGAGTGGAAACTTTGTGGGTAAAATGACAGTAGCCCTAAGTACCTGGCCTGTGAAAGTAAGTGATCAAATTAATTTATGGCTACTGTCTGTGAACTACTGTGAATAATTGCGTAGTTACCAATTAAGGTTATCGTAGGATAATTTTATCCATTTATTGTAGTTTGGAACAACTCTTGCGTAAGTTTAATGATTCAATTCAAAAGTCCCAGCCCGTCGCGCGACCCATGTAAACGAGCCATGATGACGGTGCCCCATTCCCTTTATTATACAACTTTGTGATACCGTGAGATAAGCACCAGTATTAATATTACCCAAAATAGTTTAACTATTCCCCGGTCAAACACTTCCCTAGGTTATTAATCAACGTCATCAATATTACGTTAACAAATATCGTCGAATAAGTTAATAGGTCGTTTAAATAAATATCTAGACGTGACATACTTTGAAACGATATTTGATTTTTAAAGTCGATTGATTTTAAAAAGCAAAATGCGGACGTTTTGCCTCAATCCGCTCAGCCCATCGAATGGGGCTTTCAATCTCTTTATTCTATCAGTATTCACTTTATTTGAATGCAGCACGTTCGTCCAATTTTGTACAATCAAATGGTACTCGTAGCTAACTTTACAGATTGAGACAATTTAACAGTCAATTTTCTACTAACCAGTGCCTAAGTAACTCGCTTTTTGGTACTTTTCTTGTTGAAGGCAGTTAGTAAGTAAGTGAAGTTAGTTCTACTCTTATGATATAAGTACTCTCGTGCTATTAGTAAGTAAGTAGTAGGTACCTTACTGCGCCACACGTTTACTTTGCCTGAACAGCAAACAAATTCAGGTGAAAGTTTGAAATGAAGCCGTAGCTTGTGTAAAGAAATAAACTTTTGCTATTACACAACATATTTTTATTTGAATAGGGAATCCTTTTCAGATTTTTTTAATAGTCCTAGTCTGTTTGTTTGTGTAGTAAGTATAGGGTAGAAACCAAGCGACTCGAGTATTTCATGAAAACTTTGTCACCAACATTTTTTTGAATAGAATATTACCTAAGTGCGGTCGCGAGTAACTTAAGCACTGGGATGGAACTTAGTCAGAGGTTCGTTATTATAGAAAATTGAAAAGGTTTCTGTTTCTGGGAAACAAACCTTTTCTTGGTTCTCGGTCTTTGCAAACGACTTCACTGGGCAAGTGGGCGCCATGTGCAATTAATTAATTATTTATATCACATTTTCCACTGTTCCATAATGCAAATTTATATTTGAAACAATATACCACTTTGGTAGTAATTTAAGGAATGAATGACCAATTAATGAATCAATTTATTATTGTTAATAACGCACTCAATTTACTAATTGTATGACCAACAATTATGTTGATTAAAACCAGTGAAATATAAAATGATCGGTGTTTGGTCAGTCGATGCAGCTCGTAATATTTGCACAGTGCACTATGTCATGGTGTGAGGTGGTCGCAAAAACTGGGAATGGGGCTAACATATGCACTGACCGGAAACAATCCGATTAGCGAATTGGTTGGCGGATAGGAAAGCTATCTCGTAGGCTAAAAATACAATTTACTTTCGACCTACTTTTATTTCATTAGCAAAAACTGAATGAGGTGACTCCATTTCCGAGCCTTTATTAAAATTTAATTTTGTTTACTTTTCCTGTGAAGTAAGTAATCTGATAGTAGCTATTTTGTATAAGAAAGCATCAAAACTGCGGTAGAAAATCCTTTAGTCTACAAATATTGGATAAAAGTTATCAAAAGACAACTAAAGTCTGACAATAGAGCTAGAACGCTGTCATTGTACTTACGAACATTTTCTTTTCCGAAGAAATTGAAAACGTTGAAGAAATTATTATATTTGTGAGAAATTGTTGTCGAAAACTTAGATTAATGACTGGTCTCATGTTGCTCTGACGCGACGCGACGTTCGAAACATAAATCAGAATCTATATACTTTGAGAACTACTTCATAACATTGTTTACTTGCAAGTGCTATAAAGAGTTCGTTCAACATTATGCTGCGATAAAGATTCGGGCACAATAGCAACACATAAAGTTTACAGGAAGATATTACGTGCTCTTTGTGTTTGCTCGCCAAGCACGTTCTATCCTAACTATTCTGAGACTGATGAAATCATTGTTACTACGCTTTTCAAAAGCTATGCACACATTGTTGTATTGTGAGCTCAGTCAGCTACGAAACCGATGCAATCTAATGAACTCGGAAAATGCTGATTTAAAATCAAGGGTTAAAGTTTGGGGTGAGTTAATACGAAGGCTATTTAAACTCTTCGTATTTAACACTTTATTTTTTTATTTGATATTGGAATTGGATCAAAATGTTAGATTTTCAGAGTTGAAACTACTACCTGCTCAATGCGGTCTTTAAGGTTCGGAGCACTCTCGTGAGAAATGGTCACGTACCACGAACCAAACTCAGCTTAATAGTGATTTTTCAGAGTGGATGTCACTTATTCCAATTTTTAACGATGTGTTCAGCATTGCAAATTCAAATACGGTAGTAATTTTATCTTTCGAAGAAGAAATAGAGAAAGTAACTACTTCAAATAAAATGAACAAATTCTATTTATTGTGGTGTGATAAATGTTCAACGTAGGTATACGAGTATGTACTATGTGGACAATGCATAAGACGGAATTCGTAGTCATCTATTAAGTGTCTCTATTAAAAGTTCTGGTTATGACCAGAACTTTCCTATAACTACGACCGAGGACATGCATTCCGTCTTATGCATTCCTATAACTACGACCACTCACTGCAGAGTATTCTACAGTATCCTCTAAATTTCAGAGACCCAGCTCTGGTTTCCAAATCTATAGCAAACTAAAAAGCAACGTACCTACTAATAGTAACTTTTAGTTGATAGTTAATGAAGAAATGAAAGCAAGTTGAGTTGACAATATTTATTTTCAAGAGTCACTGTTATGTGGTAAAAATCTAAATAAAAATAGTACTTAACTCGAAGACTGGAATACTATCCTAACTGTAACAAACTAAAAACTAAGTCAGTTACGAATGCGGGTGTGTCTTTGACGTCTTGAAAACGACTGAACAACAATTTGTTAAGTACAGCAACGCAGACTTACTTACGTATGATGATTAGATATTTTACAATCTGCGAGTCATTATTATTTTTATAAATACTAATCGGATTTAGGATTAGGTAATATTGATTTGGATTACTTTAGGATTTATTTACTTACCTAAGGTGAATAGTGAAGTTATGTTATTTAATAAAATGAGTGGTACCTTTTTTTGAGAGGGGAGAAATATCTAATGACTTTCCCGCCTTGGATAAAACGAGAGGGAGTGTTTTACTGATTAAAAAGGTACCACTCATTTCACTCATTCAGTCGTAGGCTGACAGAGGACATGCATTCTTATCACCTAAATTGGTCTTCTGTATAGAAGTACATATATACAATTTTTTTTTTTTTTTTTTGAGACTGCCTCGTTGGTCGAGTGGTCGCAAGTGCGACTGCCGAACAAGGGTCTCGTGTTCGATTCCCGGGTCGGGCAAAGTATTACTGGGCTTTTTTCGGATTTTCGAAAATTTCTCGGTAGTAGCACGGAGTCTGGAATTGTGTCCAGTATATGGCAATAGGCTCACCCCCATTACATGGGACTTATAACAGAAATGGTGAAAAGTGGGTGTACATTGTATAGCGGCATTACGTGCCGTAATGTGCACCTCTGCCTACCCCTTCGGGGATAAAAAGGCGTGACGTTATGTTATGTTTATGTTATACCTATATTTCTTTAGAAAAGAAAATATAGTTATGTATGTCAGTAACTATAATCAAACTCGCTCCTGGGGGAGTTTATCTTAACTTTTTTTTTCTAGCAACAAATCCTCATGTTTTTACCACCAGACATTTTCCTTCGCCAACTAAAACTGTTCTGGCAGCTTTTGCAAACTTTTGTCTACTTACAAAAGATCTTAGGTCACGCGTGTTCTCTCCAAAGGCATATAGCAGCGGGTGATTGAACTTTTATACAAAAGCAGTCAGATAGGAACTCATTTCAACATTATTTATAGTACCTAAAGACCTATGTCTTACCCTCGTATTACTAGTGAATATATTTGAATGAAAAAATAGAAAACCATGTCAGATTAGATTCAGATCTTTCAACTCGAAAATTCACTGGCTAACTTTCTTGATTTTTAAGACATTTTTTTTTACCTTTTATAAGTCTGCGTTTGGATATCAACCCGCTTTTACATTAAATCAAAGATCTCTTCCCTTATAAAAATATACCAAGGTTAGAATACCACTTATCAACATTATGTCACACACCCATTTCGAACCCAAATAAATCAATCTAAGCTAGTCCTATAATCGTATGATTAATTATGTTATTAGTTTATAATCTTTTGTAATGTTATCTCTAAATATTATAGCTCTGTGCACGGATTATCATACGATTTGTATTCACGTGTGTATCATGCACGGAGCTGACTTCATTTGATATTCCCTGTGTTCCTGTTTCCACCTGCAACGAATTTGTCGGCCACAATCCATCTTCATATCAAATGGCTATAGGCTAACTGATAGGCGGTGAAATATTGCCACTAGTAGAGACTATTGAGCCGAAAATATGTGGGATTAATGTCTATGACAGGCCTTAATATGAATGAATGAAACTATAGTTTGTATGAAAGTGGAATTGATCCGGCGATTATTTCAGAAGTTTCCTCATTTACTCGTATTTTCCTTAATGGTATAGTTAGTTTTTCTATGTAGGAGTGTGTACGGATTTTTTATGTGTCGGAGGATAATCATCCCATTACATCAAAGGGAGTGTCAGACTCTTACTGAATAAAAACCACCCCGTTCCAACAACTGTTTTTCGAGCCGGAGCCCCGGTATCCCGGCAGTCCGTTGCTCCAGGGGAGTGTACGGTATGCAATTGTAATATGCATCTTAAATACCATAAATGTACAGATTTTAAATTTCTTTATACAAATAGACGAATATACACATAAAAAGTGTTTAGGTGGCATAACTATTTGATTTCTTCTGATAAATTCTGATAAAGTCTTTGATTTCTTCACGATAAAACAAATTTTCTTCATAAAACCGTGTTTTATTTATGTAGATTGATTGTGATCTGAATCGCTTCAATAAAACTAAGTTTACGCGCGCTATTAATCTTCAAAGAATAACCCATAACCGCAGTTTGACGGGAGGATTGATGACTTAAAGCTGCCTCTACTTAGGAACTGCCTCTTATTAAAGCAATATCTTACCTTAGCCCACAGTCACAGATAAATTAATTTATTTAAAAAAGTATAAAGAGAAATACTATTTTGGTCTTAATTCTACATTATTGCTATGACATGTCATGTGCCTGAATTAGATTGTTTCGTCTGGTCCCTTTTCTGATACTTTTATTAGGATTGGCCGCAAAAAGTTCTAAACAGAGAGGAGTGGAAGGAGGGTAGGAAGGTCTTTGCAGTGGGACGATCATGGCTGAAATCTAAATCAAAAAATCTAGTCTAATTATTATTAGATGAGTGTAACTGCCTGGTTGATTTACCACTCAATCAACCAGGCAGTCATCTGCAAGTGGGACTACGACTATCGTAAAAGGTGGCAGATATTCGTTTAAGTAACAGCAGGGAGTTTGAAATTGTGTCCAATAAAAAGTATATGCCATAAGCATCAATACTTTTTACTCTTCCCAGGATAGTGCGGGCGTAGAAAGTTGCTGGTAGACATAGAATGTGATATACGAAAAATAAACTTACTAAACATATTCCAACCTAGGTGTACAATGAAAGAAGTGTTATCAAAGCATTATTTACTATTTATATGTAAAAAATATCACAAATATATCGCAGATAACGGTCGTTAATACTAATAGCTTTTAGTTTATCTTGTAGCGATTAATTCAATTACGTATTGGATATTCCAAATTAACAGCTGATATGGATTTCTGCAGTAAGTTTTGATTACTTTGATTGAAAACTTAGACTAGCGTTATCTTGAGATCAAACTGTTAAAGACTAAAGTCGTAATAGTCGAAGTCAAGGAATATGGAACTGAGATATTGGTACTGCTAACAAACTGATAATGCTACCAAACTAAACACTGAGTGATTAGCATTAGGCTATAAATTACGTTTTGCTTCTCCGAAGGTTTTGACAGAGATCCGCATTTAGTGTAACTCATTAGTCTTTGATTAATAGTTATAGTGACTTTATTTACACATTTTAGTAAACTTTCAGGATGAATGCGAGTGATTATAATCTTTTAATGTTACTTATTTAAGTAATTTTACCACAAGATCATAGTAGAAACTCGCTTGGAGTTAGTTATACTGAATTCCATTCTAAACGTCTATGTTACAATTCGACTTCAGTGTAACTTTTCATTTCTTTTCTTTGGCTATAAAGTGAAGAGGACAGAGGGTATTCTTGAGAACATTACATTGTCCATTGTGTCGAACGAATCGACATTATATATCCGACTTCGACGGTCTCTCAACGACTTCTTAGTGTGAACTCGAAACAATACTTAAAAGACTCTCGACAAAGAGAGCAGTCGTACTGCCGTATAATAATGACTCGGTTGCATTGTGGAACATTTCACAATCTTATAGGAGGAAATATTGATAGCATCAGCTGTTGTTATTGTTTTATTTAAGACTTGAACATGTTATGTTTTGTTATTGTCGTAAAAGTTATTAGAAATGGAAGTGTATGGCTACCATAATGCCCATGTTTTACTATGGGAGAGCCATGCTTTGACACGAATGGGTCGGCTACTGGCGTGATACCACGGCCTCACAGAAAATCAACGTGAAACAACGTTTGCGTTGTATTTCGTTGTGTGAATGAGGTTACCAGAGGCTTAATTACCCCGCTTCCCAAAGTCTTTCCATATAAAGTAGGAACGTCTACTACATTCCACAGATCCAATTATTTTATTTTCAAACTCAAAGTCGCTACAATCCCCATTAAATGTCGTGTAAAATAATAATCAAACAATAACCGATTTATAACGATAATGTCAATAATTGTGATGGATATTTCGATATCTCACACTAGTTGGTCACGCACCAGCCCACATTTGCTGAACATTGCTTGTTATCAACACGACTAAAGGTAAATTGTAATTATAATGAGATTTGTTCACGAAACTGATTAATGTTTCGGATAAACTGGATTATAGGTGAACGAATAAGCCACACCCACCAGACCAATAACTTACCTGATGAACTAAACTTTGTCTACCTCAGTCTCTACTTATAATGATAATTGTCATTCACAAGAGATAAATACAAAGACAAATAAACAAAGATAAATCTGCAGAATTATTTAGAAACACGCACGGCCCTTGTAGGTACGATGGAATATTCATATTTGTACGATACATGCATAAAGCAGCATGAATGAGCAGGCTTCGCTTCACCAGACGGGATCGTGACGCATTGTAAATAAAATATTAGTATTGTATTTATCTAGGGAAGAAATAAAATATACATAGGTTTTTGTCTATTAAAATTATAAGTATTTAAAAAAAATATTGTCTGTAAAATACTACGGTAATTGTTCTTGGAATTGTACCTATCTTTTCACAATCTATTTTTTTACAAAACAAAGAATAACATTTTTGGAAATAAATAATTTTCTTCAAAAACATTTTTATTTAATTGAGGGACATTTTAAAGAAAAGACTGTAGTAGTTCAGCGTGTACCAAATGCTACCAGATTTTGATAAAATAATGATGTCATTAAATTGGAGATTAAAATAATGATGGATTGTGATAAGATTTACAACCGTACACACACTGTTTATGTATTAAAACTTAATGCATTTGCAATTTAAACGGATGAGATGGATTATAGCACTTATAAATATAATTCGAATTTATTTCGCACTTTGTCTTAAGCTTTACATCCTGAGACAAGCTAAAGTCAGTTACACAAATGCTATATTAAGATCTGAAACGCTGCGCGGCCGTCTCGCTAGCTAGCAATGTGCTCTATGCTTAAAACTTTGACGTCATCAGACTTCAGTTCAAAAGCTCGAAAGACCCACAATAGCTCTAACAAAGAATACCTATTATTTCGCCTCTAGAAAGTTCTGATGGGCAGATTGTAGATATTCAGTCAAACGTGTTTGAGAGCTAAACAAAACCTAATCAAAAAAGGCCAGCGGAAATATTCTATTTCATTTTTGGGGACGAGTAGGGTTTTTTGAGAACACTAACATAGAATTGGTTAGAAAAGCGAATAACAACAACGAATAACAATTCGAAAAGGGAAGGTTGCTCTGGATTATTTTTATAACTACTTTTGTATATCTTTCATATTTGAATCCTTTTCTCAATTTTATTTATTTACTACAATATCTTTCATCATATTCTTAATCTTATTAAGTTGACGTTGGCCCTCAATCCAGATTTTATGTTTATTTAGGGGAAAACATCAACAAAACGTCTTCCCTTGCCTTTGGTGCAGTGACAGAGAGTGTCAGACTCTTACTTATTAAAAACCACCCTGTTCCAAACTCCTAGCTTGAGCCGGAGCCTCGGTAACTGCAAGATTAAAAACATGGTGGTGTGACTATAAGAACTGTCATTAAATGATTATTATTTATTTAGTGGTGAAATTACGAAGGCAAGGTGACACAATAATATAGCAACAACAATGGCCAGACTTATATTATCGAGCCCAAACATTACGTCACAAATTAAGGCGATAAAATACGTACTGATACGCACTCTCCGATGTAGCCACAATATGTTTGGTGGAGGTTAACGCTAGTAAGTGCCAACTCTTTCCCAGACAAATCCGGTACACAAATATACAATCGCAAATATCCATTGACCGTATTTTCATAAAGTTCCAAAAAGTATTGAGCTGTCTTATATAAACATACCCAAGGCAAGTGATTGGTTCTATCCAAAAAGATAAGGGTTTAAGGCTGCTCTGGAAATAAAAATATGTATACTGCTTACTTTTATCTAGTTTGAAAATAAACTAAAGTTATGATTTTATTTTATAGGCGCAGGTAGATAAGACGAATATAGTTTTACTATTATAGGATCGTGTTATCTTAAACACTCTTACTTTTCTTCCCTATGACAAGTTAGTCTTAACGTTTCTAAACTACGAAATGATATCTCGTCTTCTTCTTCTATAGTCTATAGGATCTTGTGTTTTTTTTTTCTGTCAAACAATTAATATACTGTTTTGGGAATATTCGACTATACACAGAGGTAGAATATACTTCGGAGAACACTTCTGGGCTTTCACTTACAGCTTTACAACCGTCATCGGTTCTCTCTCTTGTTAGGTATGTCGGATTACCCGCTTGGTGAGTATTACTCAAGGTACTCTAGATTAGTAAGTGTAGACTCACACTAGGCAAGTCGTTTCATAGTGATCTCTATTGAACGATATTTATGTAAAGTATTCCATAAGATCCCGTTTCTACTAGAAAAGTATGTTCTAAAGATTTTAAAAATCTTAATCAACATTATATGTAAACAAAAAAATCTTTATCGTTACAGAAACGAAATTAATTGAAAAGTATTTACGTAAATATTTGCCTTACGTATAGTCTTATCTAATTAATAGATTTCTATATCACGTAGGTACATACATTATATCGGGTAAGGGCACAATTTTAGAGATCCATAGGAAATAAATTGTTGTTTTGTATTTAAGGTACACTTCTGAGACTCCTCCAACAGGCCATTCAATCCTCATGATGACTTAGCAAAGGTAATTGTAAGTAACTGATTTTTTTAAGTAAAAGCTGTGAATTTTTTTTTGAAGATCCTGTGGGAAAGCAATAGTTATTGATCATTTTACAATGAATCTGCAGCAGAGCTATGATATCGGAATGCAATGCCGGAGAAAATAACGAGGTATATTAATTAGTGAAAGTTAACTAACAATTGGGAGACAGGCGTGAGGTTATGTATGTATGTATGTTAACTAACAATCTTATTCACAGTATGCAACAATGCGAAATCAACAATGAGAGAAATATACTGAAGATGGATTTTAAACACAATATCATTAAATATACGGAACAGTCGAAAATGGAACAACTTTGCAAGATATTACGAGAAGAACGATAATATGAATAATCGGTTAAATCTCGTTTTGATAACAATTACAATATGGAGCTAGCTATAAAAATGTAGGCACTAACTTCTGATTCAGCAGTGCAGGGCGTGCCATACTCTAAGATGCGTACAGTGTTAGTGCTCGCAGCCTTCTTGGCAGCTGCGGCGGCGTTGCCGACTGAAATACCGGAGCCTGGACAGCTGGCTCTGGTTCTCGGCGAAGAAGACTTTGAAGATTATCTGGATGCCTGGCTGGAGCTTGAACAATCCAAGTCCGCCAATGCATCTAACGCCAACGTTGATGCTAGGAGCGGTAATGCTTTAAAAGTTTTTTCTCCCATTCCCTGTCTCGTTTCTTCTGTGTAAAGGACATTCATCATTCATTACCTAAAGGATTTATAATTCTATAGCAGTTATTACTTTCATTCAGGTTGCACCATCAGAATAAATGGAGACCTAGGCCAGCCTCAGCCAGTGTACCTCCGTGGTGGAAACAGGTACATGGCTGCTGATGGCAACTCAGGACAGGTCCGACTCAACACTGGCGAACAAGTTGTCGTCGCTTGCACTGGCTCCGGAAGAACTATATTGCACCCGAACATCGCCGCAACCGCATCCGTTGCTGTAAGATTTTTATTTATGAACGTAGTTTAAAAACAAAGGATTGATTTTGTGTGAAAACAAATGAAAACTAACACTAATTCAGTTGGCGATACATAGAGACTGTTGAATGTTTTGAATAAGGATATTTTATACTTATTTTTGTGGTGTAATATTAAAACACCTAATATTTATTAGTTTTCTTAACTTCATCCGCAGACTGCAACTTGTGTGAACAACAACCTCGTCTCCGGTGCTGGTTGGTTGAATGGAAATGGAGCTTTCGGTCAGCTCACATGCTCCGCCCACGCTTACCACGACGCTCAAGCCACCACCACTCGCTGTTGGAACAACAATATTGTTATTCGGTTAGTACTCAGTTATTTTTAAAACTGAAGAATGCATTTGGTATTTTCTTCTTCATATTCATAAACTCTTAATTTTTTCCAGTGTCGGTTTCATCGTCAACAATGTTTTCTACCCACTGTACTGGTCTTGCTTCGACCAAAACCGTCTGGAAGTTATTTACGTTTGGTATGATCAGACTCCCGAAAATGCAGTCCACCAAACCGGCGTAGACAGACCCAGTTGGTTAGGTAATATAAACTTGATTTCGTGTACAACATTACAAGAAGGAATTGGCAATTGAAAGGGTCTTCTAATTACGTCGCTGTTTATTTGTAGCTGGAAGCTTCTTCCCTGGAGTGGCCGTCAACACCATGTACACTCAAGTGAACCAGAAAGCTGTCGTCACCCAATATGTCGGTGCTGCTTTGGCTGACAAATACATCACCACCCACCAGTTCATGGCTCGTGGTCATCTTGCTGCCAAGAGTGACTACGTCTTCGCTACTGGTCAGCGCGCTACTTTCTACTTCATCAACGCTGCTCCTCAGTGGCAGCCATTCAATGCTGGTAACTGGAACTGGCTGGAACAGGTACGATATTGTTTGAGAATTCGGTATCACGTTCTAAAATTACGACACAAACTTGATTCGCAACTTAAAATTCCAGAATCTCCGCGCTCGTATTGGTGCTGCAGGCTACAACACCGTCATCTACACTGGTACCTTTGGAATTACCCAACTGCGTGACCAAAACAACCGTCTCGTCGACATCTATTTGGTTCCAGAACGTAACCAGATCCCAGTTCCTCTGTATTACTACAAGGTAACAATTATCCTAGCAAACTGTATGGACTATACCAAAATAACATGATAATGTAACCGATATTCTAAAAATGTTAATTTTGCCAGGTTGTCTACGACGCCGGTCGTCGTCTCGGCACTGCGTTCGTGAGCATCAACAACCCTTACTACACCGAGTCTGAAGTGCGTGCTCTGACCTTCTGCACGGACCGTTGCCGCAACAACAGCGCGTTCAGCTGGCTCAACTGGCAGCCTGACCGTATTGACATCGGATACAGCTTCTGCTGCACCGTTGATGACTTCAGGAGAACCGTTCCCCACCTACCCGCCTTCACTACCAATGGACTCCTTGCTTAAGCATTGTATATTGTTTTAAAATATTATTGTAAATATATACATTTCATTTTTTATTTTTTGTTTGGTTTTTTCGTTTCCGTACCTATATCAGTTAAGGATAACGCTATAATCTGATATGCTTGCAATCTTATCTTTATTTTTAATTATAATCATTAACAATTGGGAGTAATTAATTATGATACTACCTATTACTTGTAAAAACTCGAGTCACTGATGATAGAAAATAATATTTTACCTATAATACAAAGTGAAATAAAATAAATCTTTGCCTTTAGTTTCACGGGTACCGAGTGTTAGGTCTAAAAGGTCGCATGGAGTGTTATTGCTCCTTCCATTAGGAGTGAAATTAACAAAATTTTTTTTTTTCGTAATGTATCAGATACTTTCATTGAAGATTACTATAATTTAAACAAAAATATCTCAAATATTACAGATCATTAGTGAAAACTAGAGGTACACCCCCTGTAAAGACATATTTGGTGATAAACGAGCACAGTTGAAATGACCTTAGGTGATGTAGGCACTTGGCTTGACTGTGGCCTTGGGTGAAAACCTCAGAATATCAAAGCAGACAATGATTGTTTTGACGTTTAAAATTGCCTTCCCGGTTTTTTGAAATAAATAATTTTGACTTTGACTTGAGCTTAGACACATATTAAAATCCACACTGTCTCAAAACTATTGCAAACAATGCCTCTAGTAGTAGAGCTACTTATAACCAACAAATATCAGAATTTTTGAGCCTAGTTGTACCAGGGTGATACATTGCAATAGGTATCTTAATATTAGCAAGTTTAAAGAAAAAAAAAATCCAAATGTATGCAGATTCACCTTTCGGAATCAATTAATCCTGGTGGTGATCATGCTTTATTTAAGTATCTGTTGTTAATTGTAGTTAAAAAATTAATAATTATAAGTACCTAGTACGTTTCGTGGAATCACATCAGCACACACACACGCACACACACTTTACACCTAAACATTTACACATTTGAATTGCACTGTTTAATAGTGATGGGTAAAAAAGTAAACTTCAGATAATAATGACCATACAATGATAAGTTAGAAAATAAATAACTGAATATTTTTTTGTTGAAAAACACTAAGGACCACCTGGTAGTTTTTAATCTACATGTACATTCAGTCTTCAATCGTATAAATTGAGATAACAAAAACAATTAAGGTTTTTGAAAATAATTACACTCAATGAACACGAACACATCATGTCATGATGGTTATTAAAAAAAATAGAGATCCATTGTAAAAACATAGGTTGTTCTGATTTTTTGTTTTGTTCAGCGAAATTTAGTTGTATCTATGAAAGTCTAACAAAGTGGTTACAGTCAGTATTTTTCAGGTAGTGGCTGCTGACTAAAAGCCTCTTCTCACACGGAGAAGATGGTGGATTAATTACCACGCTTGCTCAATATGGATTGGTGATTTCAGACTTTATAATTTGAAATTATAAGCCCAGGTTTCCTCACGATGCTTTCCTTTACCGTTTGATAGTGGTGTCTAAATATTTTTATAAATTACATATAACTTAGAAAAGGGATATTGGTATTGGATTGCCGTTGGCAGGGTTCGGACCCGCATTCCCATGCATGTGAAGCGACTGTCTTAAAGCTCTCAAGCAAAGCTCAGCAAGTATCTACCACAAAAATGAAACTGAATGATGGTAATGAAGGTATCCCAAATGTAAAGTAAAATCTTAATGGATGATTTACTGTTGCAATTCCGTATCCAAAAATGCTACGGAACACACATCTTCACCACATTCTTTTCGAAAAGATATCAAAACATTAATCAGCTTTTCTGATAAAGTGGATGGAACAGAATGGGATAGATAATATTGTCATTAACTTGAGAATTACTATAAATAAGTAGACATGATTAGTGATAGCGGTAGTGCAGTGTGTGGTGTCTTAAAAGATGCGTACAGTGTTAGTGCTCGCAGCCTTCGTGGCCGCGGTGGTGGCGTTGCCGACTGAAATACCGGAGCCTGGACAGCTGGCTCTGGTTCTCGGCGAAGAGGACTTTGAAGATTATCTGGATGCCTGGCTGGAGCTTGAACAGTCCAAGTCCGCTAATGCGTCTGTAGAAGCCGGGCCCCGTAGTGGTAAATTATCAAACAATATGGAAATCTAAATTCTATTTTAGAATTTGGTTTTTAAATGATTTCAGTCAAATAGAGTTATTCAAATCTATTGCAAGATACTTGGTTTTCTTGATTGTCACGAAAGAACAATGGGTATTTCTTCATACTTGTATCTGACAAATGTATCTAATTTACGAAACAAAATTACATATTCTTTTTCAAAATTATACAGCGAAACTTGTTACACAGTTGTATTTTTATAAGATAAATCTTTTACGTAGGCTGCACATTCAGAGTCAATGGAGATCTGGGACAGCCTCAGCCAGTGTACCTCCGTGGCAACAGATACTTGGCTGCCAGCGGCAACTCTGGTCAGATCCGCCTCAATACTGGTGAACAAGTCGTGATCGCTTGTACTGGCTCCGGAAGATCTATTCGCCATCCTAATATCGCAGCCACAAGAGATGTTGCTGTAAGTTTAAGTGAATATGTTTTAGAATTGACTTTTTTATGAAACAACGAGCAGACTTATCACCTGATGGTAAGCAATCTCCGCCGCCCATGGACACTTGAAACACCAGAGGCGTTACAAGTGCGTTGCCGGCCTCCGGTAACCTCACTCACACAACGAAACACAACGCAAGCGTTGTTTCATGTCGGTTTTCTGTGAGTCCGTGGTATTTAACACTTCGGTCGAGCCGGCCCATTCGTGCCGAAGCATGGGTCTCCCATACTTTTAATGTATTTAAGTAAATTAAGGCTGTAGTTGAGTTAATATTTTTGTCGTTTCTTGTAGACAGCGACATGTGTGAGTAACAATCTGGTATCTGGTGCTGGATGGTTGCATGGAAACGGAGCTTTTGGTGGACTCACATGCTCTGCCCACTCCCACCATGAAGCCCAAGGAACTACCTCTCGATGCTGGAATAACAATTTGGTTATTCGGTGGGTAATTTTATATTACTCTATGAATATACTTATTCTATATTATAACTGCCTTACTCAGAGATATTTAATGACTATTTAAACTATTCCTTAGTAAGGATTTTGTTCTGAAAAGAATTGCTAAGGATTGGGTTAAGTAACCATTAAATTACTCTGAGTATGGCGGTAAGACTCGTTTTCATGTAAAACAATTCGTACTTTCATTTCCAGTGTGGGTTTCATCGTTAACAACGTTTTCTACCCGCTGTACTGGTCTTGCTTCAACCAAAACCGCATGGAAGTTTTATATGTCTGGTACGACCAAACCCCTGAGAATGCTGTCCATCAAAGTGGCGTGGACCGACCTAGTTGGTTAGGTAATCTAACTTCAATTGAGGAATTTTCCGTTATTATGTTATTTAGTACAGCTATCTAGAATTTTTAAGGTTTATAAGAAGAGTATTATCTAAAAACCTTTTTTATTGTAGCCGGAAGCTTCTTCCCTGGTGTTGCTGTCAACACTATGTACACACAAGCCAACCAGAAGACTGTTGTAACTGGTTATGTCGGACCTACGTTAGCCGACAGATACATCACTAGCCACCAGTTCATGGCTCGTGGACATCTTGCCGCTAAGAGTGACTTCGTCTTCGCTACTGGTCAGCGCGCTACTTTCTACTTCATCAACGCTGCTCCTCAGTGGCAGCCATTCAATGCTGGTAACTGGAACTGGCTGGAGCAGGTAAATTTTGCAAAGATTATACTGTAAGCCAGTTGTCCTTTTCGATCGGTAATATTATTTATTACAAATTGTAGAACCTTCGTGCCCGCATCGGTGCTGCTGGCTACAACACCGTCATCTACACTGGAACTTTCGGTGTGACCCAGCTGCGTGACCAGAACAACCGCTTTGTCGATATCTACTTGGTGCCTGAGCGCAACCAGATCCCAGTACCACTCTACTTCTACAAGGTAAAGTTTGGCAATAAAATATAAATTCTAATTTTTACGTTACTGTGGATGAATAAGAGATTAACGTTCTTTGAAAATATTAAGGTGGTGTATGACGCGGCCCGGCGCATCGGCACAGCTTTCGTGAGCATCAACAACCCGTACTACACGTTGGCGGAGTGCCGCGCTCGTCAGTTCTGCACGGACCGCTGCCGCGGCAACAGTGCCTTCAACTGGCTCAACTGGCAGCCTGACCGCATTGACCTCGGCTACAGTTTCTGCTGCACCGTTGACGACTTCAGGAGAACTATTCCTCATCTGCCCGCCTTCGCCACCAATGGACTCCTCTCTTAAGCTAGTCGTAGCTTGTTCGTACGAAGTACGAAGCTAAGATTTGATACATTTAATTTACAAATTTTTACTAATTCGACCATATACGACTTAATTTTAACATACATTCAAGGATATTCAAACTAAACAAACTTTTTTAACAATCAATAAAATAAATTATTTGATTTTACAAATATACAGATACTATGCATTTTTTAATGTTTTATTTATTGATTAATATACAAGCATTATTATTTATTACGTTATTACAACATTATGATGTCCAACGTTACTCACGTTTTAATATATAGATTTTTTAGAATGTTCGACAAAATAAAATAAATTTTATTTTACAAATATACATTTTTTTTACTTAATATACAAGTTTTATTTAACATTACAACGTTATGATGATGTATTACTAATAAATGCGATATTTGGAACAGGGGTATATAATGGTCTGGAATAACATATGACTCTTTTATCTCACGTGAAACCGATAGCAGAAGCTAGTGTTAACATATGTTCATAATTATTATAAATTATTCGTTAGAATGGAATAACTTAGCCACTAGGCTTTCCTATTTGTGTGCTTGATATTTTATCATCTTAAAACTACACAACCAGCTGCTTCCTTTGACTTTCGTCACATCCTAGAATTACAATTTTTTAATACAAGTATTCAATGCTACTGATATCATTTGATAGTTTTATGTAGAATATTTGTATGAAATCATAACATCGAATAAGCACATTGAGCACACATGCATGGATATTGTCTTATCTAACTACCTAATATTTGTGAATCACAAATTTTAGGTAATCGAAGTTAACAGAAATTATTTATCAAAGAAAGGAAATTAATAGCACGCTGTTTAGGGATCACGCGTCGTTAATGAAAACATCTATTCATTGAAAACTAGAAATAAGCTATAGATGATGATACAATTAACTGGACAGTTGGCGCGGTGGTTGGACAACCGACTGCCGCGTAATGTGTAGCGGGTTGAATTCCCGCACGGAGCAACTTTTTGTGTGATCCACAAATAGTTGTTTTGGGTCTGGGTGTCATATGTATGTGAACTTGTATGTTTGTTAACGCACCCACGACACAGAAGAAAATCCTAGTGTGGAGCAACGTGTTTAAAAAATACGAGCATCAGATAAAAATATGTTGTTTTAGTATGATATTCTGATGATTCAAATATAATAAATCATGCATTTTTTATTTAGCTTGTCCCTATTAAAATAATCTCTATTAATATAAAATAATCAATAGATCTTGTGAATGTATGTGTCAGTCTTCTTCTCAGAGTCTCTCAATGTCTCTCGGGCGTCATCAGCCATGACTAAAAGCACCTATAATCTAAATATTTGTCAGATGGCGATTTGTTCATGTTTAGTCATTATATTCGGATTCATGAAGAGAAAATCAACTGCTACCAATTTGGTGACCTATGTTGAACGCATTGCTGAGGCGGTCGATGCGCGTGAGCAGGTTGATGCAGTTTACACCGACTTCAGCAAGGCTTTTGATACGGTAGACCATGTCATACTAGTCAACAAGCTTAAAATGTATGGCATTTCAGAACCTCTTTTAAGTTGGTTCCAGTCATATTTCTCTGAGCGGACGCTTAGGGTCGTGGTAAATGGCTGTTCATCTGAACCGTACGTTGCAACGTCAGGAATACCCCAGGGATGTCATTTGGGTCCGCCGATGTTCATTCTTTTCATTAATGACATCTACAAATGTTTCCAGAACTCGGAAATATTTCTGTTTGCCGATGACCTAAAAGCTATAGGTAAAGTGAATAATCTAAAATTAATAATTTAATTTGGTTAGGTTATTATATGCGCATAAGATAGTGCATGCTGTGCTTTTCTTTAAGTGATGAGGCGCTTAGACGTAAGTTATAATGTACAAATTATAATGTAATAGCGTACTTATTGTTAAATAAATAAATATTTTCTACTGCGAGAATTTTTATCGTACCTAGTTTATCAGTCAAAATCCTTGGATATTATACACACAGAATGCTTTCAATCAATATCAAGTTAACAAAAGTTCAGAACAACAATTACGTCACATAATTAATCTAATTAATATTTTAATGACAAGATTTAAAATTGATAGTTCCACCTACGGAACATGAAAAAATATTAGTGATATTTTTGGCAAAAGTGATAAAAGTAAATAATCGGTTAAGTCTTTTCTGATAAAACTGACAATATGGACAAATATAGATAATTATTGTTGGACATGAACCTGAAGACGCCTATAAAACAGTAGACATGTGTATTACTATCAGTAGTGCAGTGTGAGGCATCTTCTAATATGCGGACAGTGTTAGTGCTGGTAGCTGTCGTGGCTGCGGTGACGGCGTTGCCGACTGAAATACCGGAGCCGGCACAGCTGGCTCTGGTTCTCGGCGAAGAGGAGTTTGAAGACTATCTTGATGCTTGGCTGGAGCTTGAACAGAACAAAGCTGCTAATGCCTCTAACGCTGAAGCTGATCCCAGAAGCGGTAAAGAACAATTTACAGTGTTGATAAAATAACCAAATGTTATTATGTAACAGGTACTTAATAATGTCATTGAAATTGTATACCTTTGAATCCCACTTGTAGGTTGCACGTTCAGAATCAATGGCGACCTCGGTCAACCACAGCCGGTATACGTCCGAAGCAACAGATTATTGGCTCCCAACGGCAACACTGGTCAGATCCGCCTCAACACTGGTGAACAAGTTGTGATCGCTTGTACTGGCTCCGGAAGAACTATTCGACACCCAAATATTGCTGCTTCAAGAAATGTTGCTGTAAGTCTTGATCGCAACTTTATAACTTATTTTGTTCTAAATACATTTAATGATAGAGCAGCGTACAAAACTGATGAAGAAATTAGTTTTTAGCACACTCTTTTTTGGTCATTTTTGACTGATACGAGAAATGGTATATTTTTCACATACAGACAGCAACTTGTGTCAGCAACAACCTCGTCTCTGGTGCTGGCTGGTTGAATGGGAACGGTGCTTTCGGCCAGCTCACGTGTTCAGCACACTCTAATGAAGAGGCTCAAAGGACTACCACTCGTTGTTTCAATAATAATTTTGTTATCCGGTTAGTAACTTGTAGTCGCTTTGGTATTATCACTACTTTTTTAAATCCATTTGTCTGACAAAATTTTGTTCTAATTTTACCTAATTCTGTGCTTGTATGCCTTTGTTTCCAGCGTCGGTTTTATCGTCAACAACGTGTTCCATTCACTATACTGGTCTTGTTTCGACCAGAACCGCCTAGAAGTATTGTATGTCTGGTATGACCAGACTCGCGAGAATGCTGTTCACCAAACTGGCGTTGACAGACCTAACTGGCAAGGTACGGGTCTGAATTAGTTACAGTTATATTCTGAAGAACGGAAAATTTAAATAAATTCAAGACAAATATTTTCTTCTTTCCAGCTGGAAGCTTCTTCCCTGGTGTTGCTGTCAACACTATGTACACTCAAAACAACCAGAAGACTGTTGTCACAAGATATGTTGGAGCAAATTTAGCTAACCAGTACATCACCAACCACCAGTTCATGTCTCGGGGTCATCTTGCTGCTAAGAGTGACTACGTCTTTGCTACTGGTCAGCGCGCTACTTTCTACTTCATCAACGCTGCTCCTCAGTGGCAGCCATTCAATGCTGGAAACTGGAACTCGCTAGAACAGGTAAGTGTTTAGACAGTTGCTCCAAGATTGTCATGTTTTTATGAACATTTTTATCTTCAAAATTGAAACCTTCAGAACCTTCGTGCCCGCATCGGTGCTGCTGGCTACAACACCGTCATCTACACTGGAACTTTCGGTGTGACCCAGCTGCGTGACCAGAACAACCGCTTTGTCGATATCTACTTGGTGCCTGAGCGCAACCAGATCCCAGTACCACTCTACTTCTACAAGGTAAAATTATCGATAATAATTAAATGGGTGTTGTTAATTTCTTTTGAATTGTTAAACTACATAATTTCATATTCAATTTTAGGTGGCATATGATGCGTCCCGGAGACTCGGTACTGCATTCATTAGCATCAACAACCCGTACTACACGTTGGCGGAGTGCCGCGCTCGTCAGTTCTGCACGGACCGCTGCCGCGGCAACAGTGCTTTCAACTGGCTCCGCTGGCAGCCTGACCGCATCGACATCGGCTACAGCTTCTGCTGCACCGTCGACGATTTCAGGAGAACTATTCCTCATCTACCTTCCTTCTCAACCAATGGACTCCTAACATAAATCGCATATATTTTACCCAAAACATGCAATGAAATAAAAAATCAATGAAATGATTATGATCAGTGTGTCATAATTGTGTTGTGTGTTTTGTTAAATTAATCTACGTTTCAACATTTTTATCAAGATACAGATAAGTGTAATTAACATTGGTAATTGACAGCAATTAAGTAGAATTGTGTAAGTCCTTAAAGACAAATTTTAAATGTAAATAAGGATAATAGGTACCTATACAAAATTATCAAATCAATACATAAGTTATGTTTCGTATGTAGCTATACTGATCATATGATAAGCGATTCTGTTACTTTCCAGGAAAACCACGACTACTCAACTAACTTAAAGCAATAAAATAACCATTGTAGTTCTCTCAGAGAAAGACGGTGGAATCACCTCTAGTCAGCTTTTTATTGAGCCATAAGTAATAATTTACATAGCTACTAAAGTCTTTGTAAATTGAATATTTAAGTTGATAGTTAAAAATATTTTTGGGGATGTACTGCTTACGTCCGTAGGAATTACTTAGTTTTGACCACCCTACACGTGTCCCCTGGGTAGTGCTAAACGAGCAGTAAACGCGGTGGTAGGCCATAATATCGGCTGCCGGCTTAAAGTTACCACCCACCAGACAAAGCCATGTCGCCAAACGATTCGTCGTGTTCCGGCGTGATATCTGGTGAAGCCGTACGGTGGAAGTTGGGTCTGAGTAGTTGTGTTGCGATGTATACCGGTTTTGATGCACCAGCTGTTGTTGTGTCGGACGGTTGATCATGGAGGGTAGCGGGATCCGAAGCACGGTGCTCCGCTGGCCGACCGCAGACAGTTGGGGGCCCAAGTAGTGTGCCAGCCACACACGAAAGGCTGCCCCGCCATCTGTGAAAAATCCCAGGGTGGCCCCATCGTGCCGGTTGGCGACCGGGTGAGAGGACCCGATGGCGATCCCTGGGGGGGTTCGGGCGTCCCCGCAGTCTCCAGATCAGCCCTCCATTGATGCGACAGCCCTGGTCGTGTTGTTGGGTTAACATCGCATCACCTCACTCAACTGCCATCTTCCACCAACTCTATTCACTCCAATCAAAATGACAGGTAAAAAGAGAAGTAAGTGCCTACAGCGGATGCACGTCCTCTCGTTTAAAGTGCACCTCACCAACATTCGAGGACTGCACGCCAATCTCGATGCGGTCCACTTCCACCTCGAGACCGACAAGCCCCACTTACTTTTCTTGACGGAGACGCAGATCAGATGTCCATCAGATGCGGCGTATCTCGACTACCCGGGATACTCAATGGAGCACCATTTCCTGCAGCGTGCCGGGGTCTGTGTGTACGTCCGCAATGACATCTGCTGCCAGCGTCTTCGTTACCTTGAAGACCCCAGCTTCTCCATCCTGTGG
Organism: Spodoptera frugiperda; assembly: GCF_023101765.2. NCBI lineage: Eukaryota > Metazoa > Arthropoda > Insecta > Lepidoptera > Noctuidae > Spodoptera > Spodoptera frugiperda. The sequence continues at coordinate 5,719,261 of NC_064238.1, read as the reverse complement.
TTGTTGGTGGACACCGGTATGGACAAAATTGTCTATGCTTGTGTCTATCGATCGCACAGCGGTGATCAGGAGACAACTCGACTGTTTGGCCACCTCAGTGAGGCCGCCGATGAGGCTTTACATCGGCACCCTGACGCGCAGTTTGTCGCTCTGGGCGACTTTAACGCCTGCCACCAAGACTGGCTTTTCCCGTACCAGAGGACGGACCACGCTGGGAGAGAGGCGCGAAACTTTGCAGTATCGTTGGGCCTCTCCCAGTTGGTAAAGCAAGCAACAAGGGTGCCTGATGTGGATGGCCATACTGCCAATTGTCTGGACCTTCTGCTGACTACCGATCCAGATAGATGTATCGTAACGGTTTCATCCCCACTTGGAACCTCAGATCACTGTCTGGTGAAGTCTGTATCGACCTTCTCCCCACCTGACTACGACGCACGCAGTGAACGTAGGATGTGGCGTTACAAGTCAGCAGATTGGGATGAGATGCGGCACTTCTTTGCATCTTATCCTTGGCAGCGGGTCTGCTTCTCTTCTGAAAACCCGTCGAGCTGTGCGGATGCTGTGTCCGATGTGATACGCCAAGCTATGGAGTACTTCATCCCATATAGTGACGTACCCGTAGGTGGCTCAGCTAACCCATGGTTCAGCGCCGATTGCGTTCAAGCTGAACAGCTTAAGCATTCGGCGTTCCTCGCCTGGGTGAACGCTCGTGACCGTAAAGCTCCGGATCTGATCACAAAGAAGAGAGCCTTTAACCATGCTGCCAAGTCCTACAAAAAGGCACTAAAGAAGGCTCGTTTCGACCACATCACCCACATTGGCACAAAGCTTTCTGCACAACCGTCCGGTAGCAGAGCATTCTGGTCCCTTGCCAAGTCGGTCGAGGCGAACTTCTGTCGGCCCACATTGCCTCCGCTGGTAAGACCTGATGGAATACTGGCCCACACCGCGAAAGAGAAAGCAGGCCTTTTTGCATCTCTTTTCGCACATAATTCTCGTCTAGACACTAGCAGTGCTACTCCGCCAACTCTACCTCATTGCGATTCTTCGATGCCCGAGGTTCGCATAAGGAACAAAGAGGTTCTTAGAGTACTGTGTCGTCTGGACGTGAATAAAGCTAGTGGACCAGATGGTATACCAGCGATTGTTCTTAAGGTTTGTGCGCCCGAGTTGTCCCCTGTATTGACTCGCTTGTATCGCCTCTCATTTAGGACTGGTATAGTGCCCAAGTCCTGGAAGCTTGCCAACGTGCAACCCGTGCCCAAAAAGGGCAGTCGTGCCGATCCCACCAACTATCGGCCGATTTCGATAACCTCCATACTCTGCAAGATTATGGAGCGTGTGTTGAACTCGCGCCTCATGGCATATCTGGAAGGTAACGATCTCCTCAGTGACCGACAATACGGATTTCGCGGCAATCGGTCTACTGGGGACCTACTAGTTTATGTCACCCATTTATGGGGCGAGGCCCTCGAGAAGAATGGGGAAGCGATCGCCGTCTCCTTGGACGTCTCGAAGGCCTTCGACAGGGTATGGCACGATAGCCTTTTGAGTAAGCTTCCAGCGTACGGCATTTCTCCTGGTCTGACTAACTGGGTAAAAGACTTCCTGAGTGATCGATCTCTCCGAGTTGTGGTCGATGGATGCTCATCAGAGCCCATGACGACTAATGCCGGAGTTCCTCAGGGGTCTGTTCTCTCTGCAACTCTATTTCTGCTGCACATTAACGATCTGCTAGTGCCCGGTATCTATGGGTATGCAGATGATAGCACAGTTGTAGAGAGATATCTGCCAGGTGCTCGGGCTAGTAAGGAGTTAATCCAGTCTGAGAGAGAGGCAATGGTAGAGCGTACGAATGTCTCACTTCAGGCAGTGTCCAAATGGGGCGAAGCCAATCTGGTGGGATTCAACGCCGCCAAAACACAAGCGTGTCTATTCACTGCTAAAAGGAGCCCACCTTGGCTCCTACTTTTCGAGATGTATCCCTGGAGTGCACCGACCGCCTTCAGCTCTTGGGAGTTGAAATCTCCTCAGATCTTAACTTCGGGCGGTTCATCGAGTCCAAGGCCAGGGTGGCTGCTAAGAAACTCGGCATCCTTGCTAAGGTCCGGCGGTACTTCACACCGGGACAGCTTTTAATGCTATACAAAGCACAGGTCCGATCTTGTATGGAGTATTGCGGCCACATATGGGCAGGTGCTGCAAAGTGTCACCTGGCAACTTTGGACTCGGTGGAAAGGCGTGCGAAAAGGCTAATTGGTGATCCAGATTTGGTTAAGTCCAACCTTCAAAGCCTTGAGCACCGGCGTAGAGTGTCCAGCCTTTCGGTGTTTTACAGGTTGCTTTTCGGAGAGTGTGCGCAGGAATTACACGACCTAATTCCACCATCCCATTTCTTTCATCGGACAAGCCGTCGTACGGCGGGTATCCATCCCTACGTTGTCGAAACTTCTACGGTTCGGACTAAGCGTTTTGCTTCGTCGTTTATTCCGCGTACATCGAGGGACTGGAACAATCTGCCTGCTGCGGTTTTTCCATCGGACTACAATGTGGGTGTCTTCAAGTCTAGAGTGAATAGGCTCTTAAGAAACTAGTGCGCCTCACCATCAACGATTACATCACTACTTACCATCAGGTGGGATGTAGTCAAGCATTAGTTTTTGTCGAATAAAAAAAAAAAAAAAATATTTGTAGCATCCATTTCGACCATTTCTCTGTCGCATACATATTTTTATTTCATCCCATTCGCTGTCTTGCTGCGAACATGCTACGTGAGTCTGTACATTGGTCGCGCGTGACTTCATTGGCCTGTCATTTTGTATGAGTCTCGCGATTTATGTTTCCACGAAACTTGCTTGAATGTTATCTTTGTGTGTAGCTTTGAGTTTATACATAATTTATCAAATTCTGTCTCGTTGTTTTTGTAGTCTACTGAGCACGAGGTCTAATGTTTGAATCAGAAATTCTCGAGTGCTTTTTATGATGCTGAAAGAATATTTTAGTACGACATTTTTGATGTACCAAAGCTTCTAGTCATCTGACTAAAAATGCAATATTTTAAAGTAGTTTATTAAGGTAAGCGTCCACAGGCCCGTATCGTACGCATCGTAAGCATTACGAATGACGTCATCAGTACGCATCGCATGTAGGCATTGCTGATGATGCGGTGCGTACGATACAGATTGATGGACGCAGCTGTATGAGTTTCTATACAAGACTAATTAAAATCCGTTGCGTGCGGTGCATGCGATGTGTACGATACGGGCCTGTGGACGCGTACCTTTATTCAACTATGTGGAGTTTAAGAATTGACATTGCAACTAGAAGGAAAGAAAATTTTCCTTCAACTTTGTTCAGTTACATGAAGATTTCCTCCTTTATACATATATGAGTAAAATGTTAGACACAAAATAAAGTAACCGCATCGAAATTTTGCACGGCTGTTAGTTTTACGAGTTGAGCAGTCAAGATTAAATGATGGCATATCATATATAGCAACATATACGAAGTTAGCGCACTACACGTTACACGTGCGTTTTATTCGACGTTCCCAGATATTCCCAACCTTATCTAATAACCAGTCCATAAACCTGGGGAAATAAAAATGTAGTAAACTCGAATATTGTGCGTGATATTGATACAAAAGAGCAGAGAGGATTTAAGAAAACTATATCGAACAATATTTTAGGGCGCGATTCCGAAAATTCCTTCAAAACGAGATTTGGAACGTATAAACAATTTTCTTGGTACAGATTATTGACTCATTGAGACGTTGGGCAGTGCCCTTATCGTACTGCCGAATATTGAAAGTGTAGGTATTTGGTACCTAGAACATATAGTTGAAAATGTTTCACTCTACTCTACAGTTAAGCCGACGGTTACTATCTACTCACTTTACGGAGGCACGTACCAGAAGTAGGTCTGTATGTATATTTACGGTTGGATGGATCTCAAATGGGAAAGTCTAAAAGATGCTGCCAAAAAATTCTATAAACAAAAATATGTTATTGTTGTTACCTGGTAACAGGGTTAGTCCATCATCTCACGTACCCTCTGAGATAAGCCTAACAAGTATCATTTTCCATTAAACTGAAATAATGCCTATATACAAAATAACTCAACTAAGAAACAACAAAGTAACATACATATTCAATGTCTGAACGGCTAATGGTTCTATGTAAGTTGTTTAAATCCCAAACTGATACAACTTTGTTGGTATTCCAAGTTAGAATTTGAGTTCGCTTGAATTATCAATAGGTCGCTGAGTGTTAGTACGAGTAGGTAGGAAAAGCGCAGGTCCAATAAAAAGGTTTTTATTACCTCTGTATAGTCACTGAAATGCAAAGTAGCACGGAAAAAGGCTTTAAGCTTTGTCCCAAAGGGTCTTAAATTACCTAAGGTCGTTCAATGCATTTACATACTCAAATATACAGACGTGCAGAATGTTTATTTGAGGCTAAATAGTTAAAGCCATTTGTTATTGGACGTGAAACCCGTTACTTTTGTATTTTGTGGGATATTTTAGAGTAAAAGGGCGTAATATGAGTTGAGTGCTTTTGTGTTTATGTAGTGTTATAGGAACTCTCAACTAGGAAAATGGTGTATATCTATTTTGATTACATTTACATTTAAATAAGGAATTAAGTATAGACATAATATGAACATTTGAAGTCGAAGTTGAAATATAGAAATGCGTGTTTTTGAAAAAAACTGTAAATTAGTTGTTTTAAATATTTGTTATTTATTTGATTTGTAATTATCTACTGCTGAACTTGTTAAAAATAGATTGAATTTGAAAACAATAGAGATGTCGTAGCAATATTGCTACGCGTGACTACGCCGGCTACGCGCGACTACGCTGGCGCCGCTGGCGTAGCTACGCGTAGTAGCTAATGTTTTGTCTATGTGTCCTAATTTATTAATATTTATGTAAGATATAATATTTTTCTTAAAAGCATTCTTTTCGTGTTTATTAAAATAAAATTTAATTATATGATATCTTTTGAAGTGTCCATTATGTCTCGTTACAAAGAACTGAGAAATATTCCTTAATTTTTAGACAGCCTTGCCTGGCTCGTAATTTGTTTCTTCGAAACGTTATAACTTTTGAAATGGATACGTAATAGATATTACGAAAGATAGCTCTTTGTAATTATTAATATATTTTATTGTATTTCTTGTTTTTATATTTCTAGATAATATTAATTATTGTAACACAACTAGCCGACATAACGAACTTGTCGTCGTCAATGTAACTTGTTAAAAGCATTTTACATTTTCCAGGATGATTTATTTAATACCTACAACAAATGAATCAAATAAATAATCATTCAGTACGATATTAGTAAACCCGTGCTTACGGCGCGTTGCGTTTCGCGCGCACCTCAAACAGCCATCAGACCACCACAGATGGGGCCCAGTAGGACTGATGCCTGATCTGGAGCTGCGAACTACCTAGCGGATTTACTGGTGCTCGGGCGCAAAATGTCAAGGAGGGAGAAAGGATTGGATGAATTTCCTCCCTCAAAAAAAGGACATCAGCAACGTAAACAAATTATTTCCATTCCAGTTTTCTTAGTGCCTGTATAGTAAAAAATGGGTACAATAAACCAGGTAAGATAAAATAAAACACAAATTAGGTCGTACTTTATTTATTGTTCTTTCAGTGTACTTGATTTTAATAATTTTATTTAAAATAGTGACTTTATTGAGTGCAAAAATAAGTATCATGTACTTACATTGAAATTAGTGCTCTCAAAACTCTAATTTTACTTATTACCATTTAATTTTTCAATAGTTTACGTAATTAATATCCAGTTTGTTACTACAGAGTAATTGAATAAGTAGACAGTGTCGTTACACACACTTCGTAAGAATACCTACTTAAATAGATCATTATGCTTCTTGGTAAACTATATTGAAAAAGGCTATATTTACGTAGGTAATATACTGGTACAAGGATTTACAATAAGTTAATATATTATCGCACATTCTTTGCATATGTATGTAATAACTATGAGGTAGAAATTGTATTGTAAGTAGATTTAAAGCTTAGGTAATGGAGTATTATCTAGATATGTGTTTAGTATAGAGAGTAGGTGTGTAGTAATTGAGCAAATTTCTATTATTTATTAGCCAACGTGTAGCCTGAGTGGGTAAATGGAGTGGGCTTTAATACGGATTAAGTTTATACGAGCTGACGCACGATGCATTTAATCTGCGCAGCAAAAGGTTGCAGAGGAGAAATGTTTCGGCTTATCGAGAAAATCTTCAGGAGCTTCGTTACTCTATATTCCATGAGAGAGCATCCGTATTTATTTTCTCCTATAAAATAAATGTTTTGTAATAGAAAACCATGTTTTAAACAAACTTTTTCCTCGAATGTGTACTTGTGACTTTATGTACACTCACGTTTTTTCTTCTTTTTTATGTGAATTGTAATTGGGCGCCCGTTTAGTTTCCGAACAACTAACACAATTCTGTACTCCATGTTTCTGACATAAATGACTGTTTCATTCAAATAATTTTTCGATTTTGTCTATTTTTTGACAAAACTCATTTGAAACAAATATTGCAACGTAAAAGCTACACTGGAACCATTATTTATAGAATTCGATTAGTACCTCGGAACAATTACATTTATAACTTCGCTAAATCATTTATACTGCAGAACAATCTAATGTGTTCGTTAGTGAAATAAAGAGGGTTCTTGGCAAACTCGGGAGGTGAATTAGGAGGAAACGACATTAGCTATTAATCATTTAATTAACCTCACAGTGAGTACATACATATTGATCAGTGCCCTTATACACTCTCGCTTCACGTCGCAGCTGCCAATTTATACAAGATTGTGTCTTTTACATAATATACCATAAGTTTATTAGATTAAAATACATTTTACCTTAATAAGTACACGCGTTAAAGGAACTTGAATAGACCACATGACGTGTGCTAGGTGGTAAGATGTTGTCGTAGGTTTTGCTTCTCTTTAGGTGCAGGTAAGAGCTAAACTAAGCAAACTGGGCTAGTATAAACATTATCACGTAAATATTATTTGACGGAAAGTAATAAATTATTATTCATGTAAAGATAATCCGCGTCGAAACAGCACAGCATAGGATCTCAGGGGTCTATTCCATTTACATATTATTACGCTCAAAAAAAAGTTCGAAAATGCGAATTTGATCGCTTGATAGGGGTTTCGTTTCGTGAATATGGTGGAAATAATTTGTTAACGAAAATATGTTTTAAAATGTGAAAGTAATGATGTACGAACATAAATAATATAACAAGGTCCACATACACCATTTCAGTGTTTTAATAACGAGAATTTAAAAGTATTAGTCCTAAGTACAAGTCACAACTGATTTTGTGATTAATACTATAAAATATTTATCATTTAATTTATTACATTTGGTTTCTGCGAACACGAAATCCCAAAACCAAGCTGATCATATAAGAATGTATACTTATATCGAAATTTTAATAGCTCGACCATACTTTGTTAATACTCACAAGATAACAAGAATAATAGAATTTTATAACACAATGAAAGACGAAGTAAATATACATAAAACATATAAAGGCAATAGGTATCTATAGTTTGAATGGAATGCTGCATGTGCTTAGGAAAATAGTTCAAACTTAAAAACATTAAACATTGGTTTCACTAATCATAATATAATTTAATATAAATATGGCTAGAGTAACAGAGGATTAACACATACTTAGCATGTTATACTTGTACACTTGTCAACACAACCTGTTATAGAATTATTATGAAAGGTTCTCTCAAGTAATGTATTGCACGTATTAACCTGGACCGGTAGTCCCGACATTGGTGAGGGCACAAATCGGTCGCTAAGTTGTGAATTTTCTTTAAAACATTTTCAACCTTATTCTTTGGTAAGTATGTTTAAAATCTTTTAATATAGTTTCAGACTTAGCGACTGATGTTTGTCGTTATCAATATAGGGAACTGCTAGTCCTGGTACGTTTCGGTATTAGAGTTTTACACTCTTATGTATTATCTTGTTAACGTGGGCATTATAAGCCACAGTCACGCAAGTAAATGTACAAATTAAAACGCTGGTACTATTCGTTATATTCACAAGATGATGATTTTTAGAATCTGTCTTTAAATTACTTGTTCTTGATGAAAAAAAGACAACCTTGCAGTTTCTTCAGAAACGAAAACATAATTATCTGTTGATTATCATACGCAGAATTTCACACCTTGTATGCTAACGATGACGATACGTAGAAGGCATATTAAGGTTCAGCATGAAAAAATATGCAACACAGGTAAAACAGTGGGTTTCCCTCATAAATCTAGTAAATATTCGATCCAAAAGCAGCCCTTACCTAAGAGCTCAAAATGTTTAACCTAGTGATATTCATTTCCTTTCTTAGACAGAACTTGGTCATGAGATAATACTAGACTAATCGTGTAAAGAGTCACACTTTATACTACTTGAATGAAGGCCTCCAATACGGTATGTACAAGACTAAGTATAATAATATCTCATAGGAAAAGTATCACTAACGATTTAAAGATTAAACTGACGCCCACAAATAGGCTCTATTATTATAATATCTCACTTTTAAATATTAATATTATTAAGACGTAACGCTCGTAGATTATAATTAACTATCTAACCAATGCGACATCGATTAATGTTATCTTATTGAAGAGCTCGACGGCTCCAGAGGGAAAGGACTTGCGATCTCAGCGGAGTAACTCGCAACGCGAATGCAATAAGCCCGAAGGGATAGTCAACTCTTCAAAACAACGAGTTAATTCTCTACGTAATATTACGGTAAATATCAAAAACGTCTATCTACAATCACAAATTAAGAAACTCACAAAACAGTGTTAAGTATAATGTTGCATATCGTTTCACTTACGATATAAATGAACTTACATTTTTACATTACGACCAAAATTCTCACAGCTTTGTCTTTCATTGTTCGCTTTTCAGCGAGTAGTACGAGTAAATTCGATAAACACTAAACTATTAGGTACATCTACTAGTAGAGGTATTGGCGTAATAGACATAAACAACACTTAGCGATCCAAACTCGTACAAACGCACAAATCATTCAGGAGATAGACGATAATAAATAACAATTGGACGCGGCGCGGCGGCCGGGGCCGGGGACCGCTCCAGCGCCGGCCCGCCGCCGCCAACATTACAAGCTACACGATCCACAAGTGAGTGCACTTAGCTCCATAGTAACGCATTACGAGGCAACAAACAAGTAAACTATATTACATACTCAACTCTTCATTATTAGGACATACTGAAATAAGAATTACACCGTAATACGGATACATACAAGTACTGAGATCATAATATATACGACACCGATTTTATCAGTATCATACAACTCAGTAGTATAATTTAGCCTTAGAAGTTAAATCATTATTGCCGAAGACAATAACAAGAATATTAGGACACTTATACAAGAAATATTGCATCAAAAACAATTCTATAATACATATACAATAATATACATAATATATAACAGTAGGTATTTAAGTATTTAGGCCTAATGATCGAGTAAATAGTATAGCTTTATCAAAATAACTTAGTCACATTGGTGTAAAATACGTAAAACAAATTGAATGACTTGCAACAAAAACATTGTACTATCACAACTGTACTCATTGGGTCTACAGAGGCATTCATAAGATGAATAAATCGCTTGGTAATGTTCACATTATCATAAAGACTTATCGTTCCGTAGAGTAAGAGTAAGTTAGGGTCCCATGGATTCATAATTGAAGTAATTTATAAGGAAATCTGGAAAGGCGATTCGTCAGTAAAGCGATGTAAAATTTATTCTAAAATATACAAGTACTTAGAAAGGTTCCTTTGACAGAACACAAAAGGTCGACAGCGTGAATGTATCCCTCGGCATTATCTTCTTTATGTTCGGCCCACACTTCTTACGTGTTCAGCTATCGGACTGATTTTACACGAGGGGCCTGTTGCCTAATATTATACGAACGTTTTGTTTATTTTGTTTGTGTTTTGAAGCGGAAGATGTTGTGAACACGGGTCTGATGTGAGCTGGAGCATAAGTTTCTGTGGCAAACATTAATCACACTTTAGTCTCAAGCTAGCTGCATTCACAATTTGTGAGAGCTATCACGTTCCGTATAACATTTCAGGTCGCTGTTTCTCATTTTTGTATTCACATGGAAGTGCGGGATACATTCCACTGTCTTGTTGTTTGTACAACATACGGGAAAGGCACACACTTTTTACTTCAGAGCTGTTTCATAGATCATGAAAACACTCACTCCTTTAAATAGAAAAGAGAAAATATTGAAACAAAATGCGTAAAGATTCACCTTATAAGTGTTTATTCTAAATTCATACTTAATTACAACTATAAATGTTACAGTAAAGATATTAAGGGAAAAACTTTAATAATTTAATGCATATCGTTTAAAAAGCTCGTTATCATAATATTGCTTCGTCCTGCTTCACAATACCCGGATATGTACCTACTATCTAGCAGATTAATCCCAACTTGGAAGTGAATTTATTTGAAATAATCTGCTAGATAATATATTTATATTTCATCCGAAGGTGAATCAGCTCGTTAATAACAATAATAATTAGCATGTTTCGTAGGCTAGAAATTGATTTATTTATCTGTAACATTTACAGCGACTAAATTCAATAAATTAATAGAATATATTATAATAATTTATGATGAAAATATAATTATGATTAAAGTTAAATTTTCAATTATTATTAATTTATTAATGAAATGTTTTTATTATAATTCTACACCAGATCTGATTATCACTTCGGTGTTTCGAACAATATTCTTCAGTCATTTTCACTATATCACTAGTTCGCTAGTGCGACTTATCTCGGTAGTTCCCGCCACGCCAGGAATGCGGACAATGTGTTCGACTGATTAAACGGCAGTTTCTAAATCTTCTGACACTAATTGGAAATGTTCCTGACCTGAAAAAGGATATATCTTTTATTTGTATAGAAAACAAAACATTACTGGATACTTTTTGTGTTTAAATTGGACGATCCGAATTCTTTATTTACTTCAAAAAATAAAAAGTTTTTTCTTTTTCTTTAAGAGATCATTTTTGGTATTTGGTAATGATTGTGTTCATTAAGGTAGTTTAAGACGAAAATATTTTTGTACCTATGACGAGATTGAAAAAGTTTTTTTAAGACAGTATGTAATGGTAAGTATTACTCACTTTCAAGATATGCGGCTAAATCGTGGTCCTCGGCGCGGAGTGCGAGATGTCGCGGCGTGAGGCCGGCGTGGTCGCGGCGGGTGAGCGACGCGCCGCCCGCGACGAGCATGCAGCAGATGGCGCGCCGCTTGTGCGCGGCCGCCTTGTGCAGCGCGGTCTGTCCGCGCTCGTTGTCGCGCATGTTCAAGATGGCGGTCGGCGCGCACGCTATCAGGTACTTCACGATCTCCTTGTTCCCGTACCGCGCCGCCACGTGCAGCGCGGTCTGACCGGTCGCGTCGATCGACAGCAGCGAGTACCCCGCAGCGTGCAACTCTTTCATCTTCAATCATAGTCGTTTATTTTATTGCAGATTACCAAATCAACCCAATCCTGAAAGACCCACCCTTCTCCAATCCCCCAATCCACAATCCTCAAATCCCGTCTATGGGACGCCCGTAACACCAGAGAAGTTAGTCCATGAGCGGCTTCGATTGCTTACTATCAGGTGGTCCATCTCCTCGTTGTTTTAGACTTTTTAACAGAAGCAGAGAGATCGTTAACTACCTTCCTAACAATTACTTACATAGAGATGAGAATATTTTTTATGAGTATTTTTTCATCGTGTTAAACCAATTTGTATATCAATGAAAAGCGAGTAGCTGAGTATATCATAACAGGCTATTTTTAGTATCGGAAAACATTATACGAGATATTATAATCGGATGTAAATATTTTCATGCTTTGTTCTTCCATCAGGAAAATGAAATCAAAAATATCTTTGAATGAATTCCTCACCATTTTCAGATCACCGACTTTGGCCGCTTTGAGCAGGGCATCAGATGTTTTTTCCAATAAATTTCTGAAACAATGCCAAGGTTTTACTTTGTTCTGTAAGTACTGAACAAGTTTTTAGAAGATAAATAAAATTAAACGTTTTGTAAGTCTGGTCGGTCGACTGTCGCGTTCAAAGATGGGAAACGAGATAAGAATGCTTTCTAGAGGGATTTTGTGGATATTTATTAGCAAATTCTTGGAATTGGTAGTATCAATAAAATTAGGTCGTGTTAGCTCTAACTATTATTAGGCTACGATTTAATGAATTGAAACTAAACATTGAATTCACATTTGCTGATATAATAAATGACATATTAAAATAAATCGGGAAACATTGAATTACAATAGTACAAACACTTATGCTTTTTACCCTTTTATATTGGGTCTACAAGGTATACATGTTATGAAGATGAAATTGATGGAAGATAAAGGATTAGATACGAATGGAGGTGATGATGAAAATCTAAGAACTAATCTATAGCTATTACATCTAAGTAAATCTCACCTATAGCCAAACACTTCTTGCTCAAGTCCAAACAATTTCTCATGAATGCTGCATGCAATAGAAGAGAGAAGAGATAGAGTGCAGATTTCAGTTTCAAACCAGAGTGCATCGTGCCCCAATGCTCATACTTGTGCGATACCCCTAACAGAATAGTGATCACACAAGGTCAATAGTACCTACGTCTTAGTGGTCGCGTCATCAATCAGATGACTAACCAAGATATTGTGCACTTACTAAGGATTTTATTGCAGAATTTTATTTCCTTTCTATTTTTCCAGTGGAATTTTTCATTATTTGCTAGTTGGCTAACTAATGACACAGTGCTATTATACTAAAACTAAAGATTATCTAAAGAGATTTTGGCTCTTCAATACTAATTAACTTATTATTCTGCGAAGACTGCTCCAAAGTTCCCAGTTGTCCAGAGCTAGATATATGTATGCGTATCAATTTTGTAACACAGCTGTTTAATTCATTACGGCGGCGGCGCAGCGGTACAGAAGCGCTCAAACATTTTGCATCTAATCTATGCTCACACTATGGCGTGGTTATGCTTTAAAGGCAAACGTACTCACGTTTTAAACCGTGCTATTGAATCAGTCGTAGGTTCATGGTCTTTGGCGGGTGGGCTAGTGCATAGAGGTGGAGATAACGGCTCGGCTTGAACCACTGCCGGGCTCAGTGGAGCAGGCGGCCCTGTACCCGGGCTCGTAGGAGTCGGCGGTATCGGCGACGGCGGCCGCACCGACAGTGGCGTCGTCGGAGCCGTTGGCACCGCATTGGGAGGCGGCGTCGTAGGCGACAGCAACTCTTCAGAAGACCGCGCTGGACTACCGATTCCCGATTCACTACGTAAATAAAATATGAAAACGTTTGACATTTCAGAATACAATTCTCCAAGATCTGATTTTATAAATACGTTTATGTAAACGAAAATTTTTCTAGCATCTTCATTTCCCAAAAGGAAGTCAGCAAAAAATCTGAATGAGATCGTAAGCCACGCGTGAAGTTACCCAGATTTATTTGAAATCGGATTTTGTTTAAGTAGCTCCTTGCTTTGTCGGATAGACTCAGTTTGAAGAGTTGCGAATTCAAGTGGATTAGTGTTGGCGAAGGCCACAGCTGACGTCAAGAGGGATAAGGTTAATCAGTTTTAAAAACAATTACTTTGGTATAAAACGGGTAATACAAAAAAAAAACACCACAAAACTGCAATTACTTTAAGTACTTATTACATATTGAATTAAATGTACTTTCCGGCTTTGTCCGGAATGTTCAATTTCACGCAGAAGGCGGTTTAATAGCAATAGCGTCCGGGCAGTTGGTTTCGTTTGCCGTCACACGAGAGTATAGATTAAATGGTGCAATCCAGCCAGTCGTTCACATTTGCAGACACTCGCTTTTCGAAATGAGAAAAAGCTTTTGTTATCTTGCTTTTTCAGTTTTGTAACAATACTATAGATACAAAATATCTATTTCAAGAAGTAGAAGTAGAGAACTTTTGCAAACAAAACTGTTCTACGATAAACTTAATATACTAACCAAGGGTGAGATTCAGGCACATCGAGCGAGACAGCAGCACTGGGTGTGTCGACGCTCTGGGAGATGTCGAGTGAGACGGAGAGTCCGGTGGTGGTGTCGAGCGAGACGGAGGCGGCGGTGCGCTCGAGCGAGGCGGTGGCGGTGGTGTCGGGGTGCGCGGTGGACTCCGTGTCGGGCGTGTGCGGCGTGTGCGGCGCCGCGTCCAGGATGTAGATGTTGTCGTGCCCTATGTCCGCCGGGTAGTGCAAGTTCTCCTGCGCCTTGTCTATACGGAAGAACCTCTCCGCTGTCACAGCTAAATAAAAAATAGCCTTAATTGTAATAAATAATGCATACCTAACAGTTGCTCTACCTACTTATTAATAAAATTCAAAAATTTTTTGAAAGTACGGCTCGCGGTTTAGTTTAAATACCTACCCACAGCTTTACAAATATTTTTACAGTTAAAATTTCTAACAAGTAAGTAGGTACGGGTAGTAGACAATTCGTTTGTTCGTTTACATTATTGTTCACATAAAACATTTTTTCCAAATGATTGCAGATAGCTATAATATAACCCAAATTCTTTTCATTCAATCGTACAACTTGTAAATATAACCTTTCTACCTGTAGGAAAGGTACGGGAAAGGGTAATTCTGTATTTATACAGCGAATATGTAACGCAAATTATAAGAGGTACTTTCATACAGATGCAGAGTTAAAAGAAAATAAGCATGAGATATACTCTTGACATACTTTAGAAATAATGGGAACACGAGAGGACATGTTTGCCTTCCGTTTTCCTCGGAGAGGCTCTTTAAGTTTGAAGAAGCTGAATACAAGCCTTATGTTAGATAAGCATTTGTTCTTCATAAGTTCAAGAGTATGTTTTATAATTTTACATTGTCTTCCACGTGCCTTTTAGCAAAAATAAGTCTCGTTGTGTTCTAAAGTTCTATACCAGAAGTTTAAGGCATAAATGCGGGAAATCGAGGCAGGTATGTTCACATAAAAACACACATGACTCTCTCCAACATGGCAGGTATAGAAATGTGAAAGTGGCTCGAACATACATCTCAAAGGAAGCAACGAGAAAAACTCACAGTCGACAAACCACCAGTCGGTGAGGTTCGAGTACGCTTGAGATTCTTTGATCATGTTCTGAATGAGGCCGCGCATTTGTTCCAAGTCCGCAGCAGGGTTCACGTCCAAAGTGCCGACCTGTTCCGCTGTAACAAAACAAATTATTTTAATCGTCACCCGGTTATGTTAAATGAACCGAGTTCATCATGTTACATTGCACAGAATGTCCATCGCATAATTTCGCTCTGGAATTCAAATTCCCACGTCCATTCATCACTTTCCGAGACAAATTAATTTATCGACCATCAGATTTATTGGCATTTCGACTGCCGGACAAGGATTATTTTTAATAACATTTTTAAATTCGGTTACCTATATTTTGTCCATTAAAATAACGAGATTTTAAAAATGTTTGTTCTAAGTATAAGTCATAACTGGTTTTGCCAAGTGTTAAGACATATTTTTTACATTTAATTTATTACAGTTTGCATCTGCGAACACGAAACCCCAAAACCAAGCCAATCATATAAGAATGTATACTTATATCGAAATTTTAATAGCTCGACCATACTTTGTTAATACTCACAAGATAACAAGAATAATAGAATTTATAACACAATGAAAGACGAAGTAAATATACATAAAACATATAAAGGCAATAGGTATCTATAGTTTGAATGGAATGCTGCATGTGCTTAGGAAAATTGTTCAAACTTAAAAACATTAAACATTGGTTTCACTAATCGTAATATAATTTAATATAAATATGGCTAGAATAACAGAGGATTAACACATACTTAGCATGTTATACTTGTACACTTGTCAACACAACCTGTTATAGAATTATTATGAAAGGTTCTCTCAAGTAATGTATTCCACGTATTAACCTGGACCGGTAGTCCCGACATTGGTGAGAGCACAAATTGGTTGCTAAATTGTGAATTTCTTTAAAACATTTTCAACCTTATCCTTTTGTAAGAGTGTTAAAAATCTTTTAATGTAGTTTCTGGTTTAGCGACTGATGTTTGTCGTTATCAATATAGGGAACTGCTAGTCCTGGTATGCTTCGGTTTCGGTATTAGAGTTTTACACTCTTATGTATTCATATCTTGTTAACGTAGGTATTATACGCCATAGTCACGCAAGTAATTGAAAAATTAAAACGCTGGAACTATTTATTATACTCACAAGGTGATGTTTTTAGAATCTGTCATTAAATTACTTGTTCTTAAAGAAAAAAACAACCTTGCAGTGTCTTCAGGAACGAAAACATAATTATCTGTTGATTATCATACGCAGAATTTCACACCTTGTATGCTAACGATGACGATACGTAGAAGGCATATTAAGGTTCAGCATGAAAAAATATGCAACACAGGTAAAACAGTGGGTTTCCCTCATAAATCTAGTAAATATTCGATCCAAAAGCAGCCCTTACCTAAGAGCTCAAAATGTTTAACCTAGTGATATTCATTTCCTTTCTTAGACAGAACTTGGTCATGAGATAATACTAGACTAATCGTGTAAAGAGTCACACTTTATACTACTTGAATGAAGGCCTCCAATACGGTATGTACAAGACTAAGTATAATAATATTTCATAGGAAAAGTATCACTAACGATTTAAAGATTAAACTGACGCCCACAAATAGGCTCTATTATTATAATATCTCACTTTTAAATATTAATATTATTAAGACGTAACGCTCGTAGATTATAATTAACTATCTAACCAATGCGACATCGATTAATGTTATCTTATTGAAGAGCTCGACGGCTCCAGAGGGAAAGGACTTGCGATCTCAGCGGAGTAACTCGCAACGCGAATGCAATAAGCCCGAAGGGATAGTCAACTCTTCAAAACAACGAGTTAATTCTCTACGTAATATTACGGTAAATATCAAAAACGTCTATCTACAATCACAAATTAAGAAACTCACAAAACAGTGTTAAGTATAATGTTGCATATCGTTTCACTTACGATATAAATGAACTTACATTTTTACATTACGACCAAAATTCTCACAGCTTTGTCTTTCATTGTTCGCTTTTCAGCGAGTAGTACGAGTAAATTCGATAAACACTAAACTATTAGGTACATCTACTAGTAGAGGTATTGGCGTAATAGACATAAACAACACTTAGCGATCCAAACTCGTACAAACGCACAAATCATTCAGGAGATAGACGATAATAAATAACAATTGGACGCGGCGCGGCGGCCGGGGCCGGGGACCGCTCCAGCGCCGGCCCGCCGCCGCCAACATTACAAGCTACACGATCCACAAGTGAGTGCACTTAGCTCCATAGTAACGCATTACGAGGCAACAAACAAGTAAACTATATTACATACTCAACTCTTCATTATTAGGACATACTGAAATAAGAATTACACCGTAATACGGATACATACAAGTACTGAGATCATAATATATACGACACCGATTTTATCAGTATCATACAACTCAGTAGTATAATTTAGCCTTAGAAGTTAAATCATTATTGCCGAAGACAATAACAAGAATATTAGGACACTTATACAAGAAATATTGCATCAAAAACAATTCTATAATACATATACAATAATATACATAATATATAACAGTAGGTATTTAAGTATTTAGGCCTAATGATCGAGTAAATAGTATAGCTTTATCAAAATAACTTAGTCACATTGGTGTAAAATACGTAAAACAAATTGAATGACTTGCAACAAAAACATTGTACTATCACAACTGTACTCATTGGGTCTACAGAGGCATTCATAAGATGAATAAATCGCATAGGTAATGTCCACATTATCATAAAGACTTATCGTTCCGTAGAGTAAGAGTTAGGGTCCCATGGATTCATAATTGAAGTAATTTATAAGGAAATCTGGAAAGGCGATTCGTCAGTAAAGCGATGTAAAATTTATTCTAAAATATACAAGTACTTAGAAAGGTTCCTTTGACAGAACACAAAAGGTCGACAGCGTGAATGTATCCCTCGGCATTATCTTCTTTATGTTCGGCCCACACTTCTTACGTGTTCAGCTATCGGACTGATTTTACACGAGGGGCCTGTTGCCTAATATTATACGAACGTTTTGTTTATTTTGTTTGTGTTTTGAAGCGGAAGATGTTGTGAACACGGGTCTGATGTGAGCTGGAGCATAAGTTTCTGTGGCAAACATTAATCACACTTTAGTCTCAAGCTAGCTGCATTCACAATTTGTGAGAGCTATCACGTTCCGTATAACATTTCAGGTCGCTGTTTCTCATTTTTGTATTCACATGGAACTTCCATGTGCGGGATACATTCCACTGTCTTGTTGTTTGTACAACATACGGGAAAGGCACACACTTTTTACTTCAGAGCTGTTTCATAGATCATGAAAACACTCACTCCTTTAAATAGAAAAGAGAAAATATTGAAACAAAATGCGTAAAGATTCACCTTATAAGTGTTTATTCTAAATTCATACTT
Source organism: Spodoptera frugiperda (assembly GCF_023101765.2). Lineage (NCBI taxonomy): Eukaryota > Metazoa > Arthropoda > Insecta > Lepidoptera > Noctuidae > Spodoptera > Spodoptera frugiperda. The sequence goes on along the minus strand of NC_064238.1, from coordinate 5,700,626 downwards.
AATTACAACTATAAATGTTACAGTAAAGATATTAAGGGAAAAACTTTAATAATTTAATGCATATCGTTTAAAAAGCTCGTTATCATAATATTGCTTCGTCCTGCTTCACAATACCCGGATATGTACCTACTATCTAGCAGATTAATCCCAACTTGGAAGTGAATTTATTTGAAATAATCTGCTAGATAATATATTTATATTTCATCCGAAGGTGAATCAGCTCGTTAATAACAATAATAATTAGCATGTTTCGTAGGCTAGAAATTGATTTATTTATCTGTAACATTTACAGCGACTAAATTCAATAAATTAATAGAATATATTATAATAATTTATGATGAAAATATAATTATGATTAAAGTTAGTTAAATTTTCAATTATTATTAATTTATTAATGAAATGTTTTTATTATAATTCTACACCAGATCTGATTATCACTTCGGTGTTTCGAACAATATTCTTCAGTCATTTTCACTATATCACTAGTTCGCTAGTGCGACTTATCTCGGTAGTTCCCGCCACGCCAGGAATGCGGATAATGTGTTCGACTGATTAAACGGCAGTTTCTAAATCTTCTGACACTAATTGGAAATGTTCCTGACCTGAAAAAGGATATATCTTTTATTTGTATAGAAAACAAAACATTACTGGATACTTTTTTTGTTGAAATTGGACGATCACAATTCTTTATTTACTTCAAAAAAATAAAAAGTGTTTTTCTTTCTCTTTAAGAGATCATTTTTGGTATTTTGATATTGATTGATTGAGGTATTTTATCACTGTAATATTCATGTACCTATGACCAGACTGAAAATTTATTTTCTAAAGCAAGTTATGATGGTAAGTATACTCACTTTCAAGATATGCGGCTAAATCGTGGTCCTCAGCGCGGAGTGCGAGGTGTCGCGGCGTGAGGCCGGCGTGGTCGCGGCGAGTGAGCGACGCGCCGCCCGCGACGAGCATGCAGCAGATGGCGCGCCGCTTGTGCGCGGCCGCCTTGTGCAGCGCGGTCTGTCCGCGCTCGTTGTCGCGCATGTTCAAGATGGCGGTCGGCGCGCACGCTATCAGGTACTTCACGATCTCCTTGTTCCCGTACCGCGCCGCCACGTGCAGCGCGGTCTGACCGGTCGCGTCGATCGACAGCAGCGAGTACCCCGCCGCGTGCAACTCTTTCATCTTCAATCATAGTCGTTTATCTTATTGCAAATTCAGATACCAAATCAACCCAATCCTGAGAGACCCACCCTTCTCCTATCTCCCAATCCACAATCCTCAAATCCTCAAAACCAAAGAAGTTAGTCCATGGGCGGCTTCAATTGCTTACCATCAGATGGTCCATCTCCTCGTTGTTTCAGACATTTTAACAGCTAACTACTAGAGAAATTGTCACAGCCTAAATCGTTAACTACCTTCCTAACAATTACGAATTCGAAATGAGAATAATTTTTATGAGTATTTTTTCATCGTGTTAAACCAATTTGTATATCAATGAAAAGCGAATAGCTGAGTATATCATAACAGGCTATTTTTAGTATCGGAAAACATTACACGAGATATTATAATCGGATGTAAATATTTTCGTGCTTTGTTCTTCCATCAGGAAAATGAAATCAAAAATATCTTTGAATGAATTCCTCACCATTTTCAGATCACCGACTTTGGCCGCTTTGAGCAGGGCATCAGATGTTTTTTCCAATAAATTTCTGAAACAATGCCAAGGTTTTACTTTGTTCTGTAAGTACTGAACAAGTTTTTAGAAGATAAATAAAATTAAACGTTTTGTAAGTCTGGTCGGTCGACTGTCGCGTTCAAAGATGGGAAACGAGATAAGAATGCTTTCTAGAGGGATTTTGTGGATATTTATTAGCAAATTCTTGGAATTGGTGGTATCAATAAAATTAGGTCAAGTTAGCTCTTACTATTATTAGGCTACGATTAAATGAATTGAAACCAAACATTGAATTCACTTTTGCTTATATAATAAATGGCATATTAAAATAAATCGGGAAACATTGAATCACAATACTACAAACACTTATGCTTATTACCCTTTTATATTGGGTCAACAGTATATTGGTACATGTTATGAAGATGAAATTCATGGAAGATAAAGGATCAGATACGAATGGAGGTGAGGATGAAAATCTAAGAACTAATCTATAGCTATTACGTCTAAGTAAGTCTCACCTATAGCCAAACACTTCTTGCTCAAGTCCAAACAATTTCTCATGAATGCTGCATGCAATAGAAGAGAGAAGAGATAGAGTGCAGATTTTAGTTTCAAACCAGAGTGCATCGTGCCCCAATGCTCATACTTGTGCGATACCCCTAACAGAATAGTGATCACACAAGGTCAATAGTACCTACGTCTTGCTTTACTGGTCGCGTCATCAACCAGATGACTAACCAAGATATTGTGCCGTAGTATTTCCTTTCTATTTTTCCAGCGGACTTTCTCATTATTTGCTATTTGGCTAACTAATAACACAGTGCTATTATACTAAAACTAAAGATTATCTAAAGAGATTTTGGCGCTTCAATGCTAATTAACTTATTATTCTGCGAAGACTGCTCCAAAGTTCCCAGTTGTCCAGAACTAGATATATGCATATCAATTTTGTTACACAGCTGTTTAATTCATTACGGCGGCGCAGCGGTACAGAAGCGCTCAAACATTTTGCATCTAATCTATGCTCACACTATGGCGTGTTTATGCTTTAAAGGCAAACGTACTCACGTTTTAAACCGTGCTATTGAATCAGTCGTAGGTTCATGGTCTTTGGCGGGTGGGCTAGTGCATAGAGGTGGAGATAACGGCTCGGTTTGACCCACTGCCGGACTCAGTGGAGCAGGCGGCCCTGTACCCGGGCTTGTAGGAGTCGGCGGTATCGGCGACGGCGGCCGCACCGACAGTGGCGTCGTCGGAGCTGTTGGCACCGCATTGGGAGGCGGCGTCGTAGGCGACAGCAACTCTTCTGAAGACCGCGCTGGACTACCGATTCCCGATTCACTACGTAAATAAAATATGCAAACGTTTTACATTTCAGAACACAATACAATTCTCCAAGATCTGATTTTATAAATACGTTTATGTAAACGAAAAATTTTCTAGCATCTTCATTTCCCAAAAGGAAGTCAGCAAAAAATCTGAAAGAGATCGTAAGCCACGCGTGAAGTTACCCAGATTTATTTGAAATCGGATTTTGTTTAAGTAGCTCCTTGCTTTGTCGGATAGACTCAGTTTGAAGAGTTGCGAATTCAAGTGGATTAGTGTTGGCGAAGGCCACAGCTGACGTCAAGAGGGATAAGGTTAATCAGTTTTAAAAACAATTACTCTGGTATAAAACGGGTAACACAAAAAAAAAACACCACAAAACTCCAATTACTTTAAGCACTTATTACATATCGAATTAAATGTACTTTCCGGCTTTGTCCGGAATGTTCAATTTCACGCAGAAGGCGGTTTAATAGCAATAGCGTCCGGGCAGTTGGTTTCGTTTGCCGTCACACGAGAGTATAGATTAAATGGTGCAATCCAGCCAGTCGTTCACATTTGCAGACACTCGCTTCGAAATGAGAAAAAGCTTTTGTTATCTTGCTTTTTCAGTTTTGTAACAATACTATAAGTACAAAATTATCTATTTCAAGAAGTAGAAGTAGAGAACTTTTGCAAACAAAACTGATCTACGATAAACTTAATATACTCACCAAGGATGAGATTCAGGCACATCGAGCGAGACAGCAGCACTGGGTGTGTCGACGCTCTGGGAGATGTCGAGTGAGACGGAGAGTCCGGTGGTGGTGTCGAGCGAGACGGAGGCGGCGGTGCGCTCGAGCGAGGCGGTGGCGGTGGTGTCGGGGTGCGCGGTGGACTCCGTGTCGGGCGTGTGCGGCGTGTGCGGCGCCGCGTCCAGGATGTAGATGTTGTCGTGCCCTATGTCCGCCGGGTAGTGCAAGTTCTCCTGCGCCTTGTCTATACGGAAGAACCTCTCCGCTGTCACAGCTAAATAAAAATTACCTATAATTGTAATAAATATTTCATACCTAGTAGTTTGTTAACCTACTTATGTTCCCATAATAAAATTTAAAAATCTTTTCAAAGTACGGCTCGCGGTTTAGTTTAAATACCTACCCACAGCTTTACAAATATGTTCACAGTAAAATTTCTAAATAAAACTGAACAAGTAAGTAGGTACAAACGGGTTCGTTTACATTATTGTTCACATAAAACATTTTTTCCAAATGATTGCAGATAGCTATAATATAACCCAAATTCTTTTCATTCAATCGTACAACTTGTAAATATAACCTTTCTACCTGTAGGAAAGGTACGGGAAAGGGTAATTCTGTATTTATACAGCGAATATGTAACGCAAATTATAAGATGTACTTTCATACAGATGCAGAGTTAAAAGAAAATAAGCATGAGATATACTCTTGACATACTTTAGAAATAATGGGAACACGAGAGGACATGTTTGCCTTCCGTTTTCCTCGGAGAGGCTCTTTAAGTTTGAAGAAGCTGAATACAAGCCTTATGTTAGATAAGCATTTGTTCTTCATAAGTTCAATAGTATGTTTTATAATTTTATATTGTCTTTCACTCGTGCCTTTAGCAAATATAAGTCTTGTGTTCTAAAGTTCTATACCTGAAGTTTAAGGCATAAATGCGGGAAATCTCGGCAGGTATGTGCACATAAAAACACACATGACTCTCTCCAACATGGCAGGTATAGAAATGTGAAAGTGGCTCGAACATACATCTCAAAGGAAGCAACGAGAAAAACTCACAGTCGACAAACCACCAGTCGGTGAGGTTCGAGTACGCTTGAGATTCTTTGATCATGTTCTGAATGAGGCCGCGCATTTGTTCCAAGTCCGCAGCAGGGTTCACGTCCAAAGTGCCGACCTGTTCCGCTGTAACAAAACAAATTATTTTAATCGTCACCCGGTTATGTTAAATGAACCGAGTTCATCATGTTACAATGTACAGAATGTCCATCGCATAATTTCGCTCTGGAATTCAAATTCCCCACGTCCATTCATCACTTTCCGGGACAAATTAATTTATCGACCATCAGATTTATTGGCATTTCGACTGGTGGACAAGGATTATTTTTAATAAAATTTTTAAATACGGCTACATATATTTTGTAATATTTTACTGTTTTTGTAGATATAAAATCAAAAGAAAATACGTCATCAGATTCAATTATTTATTAGTGAATTTAAACAGCTCTTCCTTAAACAGAGACAGAGCACAACAAGGTTTTACATTAAAACTTTGACTCTTAAACGAACTTCATTATACGTACATTAAGTGACTGCTTCCAGCGGTTGTTTATTCATTGTTTTTTTTTACAAAGTCCGCGGGATCAAAGGACTTTAGCTCTTAACAGAGTATTTTCCTGTTTAGGATGAGTTAGTAGGGCTTAATCTTTGTCAATACTGAAGTAAGATTAGCAAAGTCTTTATTTAACTTTAACATTTGCACGATATGTGAATGCATAGGTACATTTAATGGAATACCAAGTCTCTTAGAGTAAGTCATCGACACAAACATATTCTATTCTTTTTCAAACCTAATAGCGTCTCAATTTATTTAACTGAAAGTGCTAGAAATGTAGAAAATGCTCACAAAAGTGTTTAATTTAACACCGTTTAAAGTTGTTAAAAGCAGCATACAGTTTCCGTAGCGGGCTAAAATGTTATGTAGCAATTATTCGAGTGGAGTAGGTCGGCGTCGATCGCTACTCGTCGAGGAAAACAACAGATATCGAATTTAACTCTGCGCTAACTATCGATGCGAAATAAACAAGTGAACGTAAAGCTCAGCGGGGCTTTTCCAGTTCAAATGAATTCAAACCTTAATGTCGATTTATCTTATCGACATCAGTAAAACTTTTCTAGTTAAATTCAAACGCAGTAGTTAAATGCTTAACTTTGTTTGCAAGTTTTGGCACGCATGATCATATCACGTACAATAATAATACAATTTCGAAATTGAACACTGTCAAAGCTTCGAAGCTTTGTCGGTTTAATCAATGAACCTGTAGGTACCCGAGGATTGCATAATTGAATTTATTACCTGTCTTTGCGAGTAGCTCCTTGTCGTAATGATGTCGCTCATAATCAGCCATCGTTATGAGATTCACAGTTAGGGTGAGTTTGTCCATTGTAGTTTGACTGCAACAAAGATATTTAGGTCTCAGCTCCCCTTAGATACAATTCATTCTAAAACTATTTACATTTTCGTGCCAGGTTTATTTTCGACTTGAAACTATTAAATGGGCAAACACGACTATGAACTTCAAACTTCCAAAAGTTGAAGTAACAAATCTAATTTTAGAATATCGGGTTCCGTTCTACAATATTCAGATATTTTTCCGCAAATACCGATGTCTGAAAAAGGCGGTTAAGTCTTTGTGGTTTAATTTAGAAATCAATAGGTTGTTGTATTACGAATTGACGAAAATATTTGAAATACTTAACGTGAGAGAGATATGATACCACAACCTTACAGAAAATCGGTGTAACAATTGCCAATCCCTAAAAGACCGGCTACTCACAATTGTCACTCCTCTGGTGTTACGCACGTCTATGGGCGGCGCCATATGCTTACCATCAGGTGATCCGACGACTCGTTGGCTGCTTTGTACAAAAAAAACTTACGGTGCGATGGTTCGGCCTGGCTTCTTCTTAGCGAGCATGGTGGCTTGGTTGAGCCGCGAGAGAGTGATGACAGAGGGCGCCAGGCGACACGCCTCCCCATCAACTTGCATTGGTATCACCTTCGTTGTCACAATTTTTGCAGTCTTGCATTGAGTGATGCAGGTGCCGTGTCCTCCCGCTTGTAATAACGGCTGCATAACATATATGTACCAATCAGTTAATAGTTTCCAAATCTAAACATCCTCATATCATACAGTTAATACCGTAAAAAATCATAGGTATTAATTTGACCTCTTCTGACAACTACTTTCAATGACTAAACTTTTCTCTAGAAATACAAAATCCATACATAACATTTACTTTAAAAGAACAAAGTAACCTGACGAGTTAGCATCAGACATTAATATTACTTCGCTTAAATAGTCGGGACCTGCGACCTTCAACGTAGTAAACCTCTTCTTCCTCTCAACGAGATTACAGAATATCTCTACGTTACATATTATATAATATTAGGTACACACATATACGTAGGAGGTATCCCTGAACTAGTTTCTAAGGAGCAATTTACTGGCTACTGCAATATTGCTATTTAATTCCGCTGTTTGTATGCGGAATTTATTCTTATAATATTTTCTACTCTGCACTAGTAGTTTCTAAAACGTTGTGCATCGTTTTCGTTATAGGAGCATATGAATATTTTTAAAGTAAATCTGCTAAAATGCTTACTTAAAACATATGATATTATAGAAATTGTAGCAAAATCAATGGGAAACTAACAATATACTGTAAAGAAAGCTCCAATGTAACCAACTAATGATTAATATAAAAAAAACGAAAACAATTTTGAACGAACACTGCGACTATAATAACCTATTTGTACGCGTGGGTCTTGCATTAAGCGACAGGCAGGATTATATCCACCCACGGGATGGGCAAAGGTAAGGTTCCTATAGATAAACTAATAACTTTATACCTACTGCGAAAAAACTACATGTAGTATTTCTGTATGTAATGTGGATTTATAAAATCTGTATTGATTTTGTAATAGGCTGAGATGAAAGTACTCGTGTAAGTTCGAACACTTCAAAGATGGATCTGACACCGACTTACCAATTGATAAGTGGTTAATCCGACTACTTCTATTAAGCCGTCTTCAGTGGAGGGTTCAAAGGCTCCCCCTGACTTGTTCCAAGGGTGCGTCCCACCACCGTAGCTGTAAACAATAAAGACATGTCAGTACCTAGCCAAAATGTATTTCGACTAGACACAAAAACATTCACAGTTGCTAAGCTCATAAATTATTAACGATAGCTATCGTAAAGTTTGGAAGATGTTCGCGTACCTACTGAAACTTTTTATTTTCCTCTATTAAAATGGATAATAAATAAATAGATTTCTGTATCATGGATGAGTTTGTGTTTTTTATTTAAAATGATGCTATAAGAAAATTGCTTTTTGCAATTTCGCAAATGACAGAAGTTCTTTCATGTATTATGTAGTTGACAGTTGGGTTGTAATGTAGAAAATACGAATACACTTTCATAAATGAGATTTATTCTGACCTTGGAATGTTTAAGAAGACAATGGCATGAACTTTGTGCTCCCGGAGCACCGGCGTCAGGTCCTTGCCGTCGCACTCCATCGTCACGAACTCGGCAAGACCCTTCCACTTGCGCTGCATGAGATCCTTCCCTCCGGCAGTACCGTAGAACAGCTTATTTCTTATTCGAGAGTTGAACTTTTCTGGGTGCGCCTCTGTTTTACACGAAAAAATATTGTTATGATAAAAATAATATTGTATAATCTAAGTTTTGATAAACTTAAACTGCTAGTTATTACTGTAATTACAAACATATTTGTTTACTACACCTTGTATTGTTCGCATTCTACATTAGAGTTTCTAGAAAGTAAAAGGTAAAGAGAATTGGATGTTACGAGAACAAACATATCGGCCTTCTAGGTATCTATCTACTTACTAAACAAGGCAGCTAGGCAATAGTGGAGCTGAAGGCGAAATTATTAAGAAGTTAGGACTAACTCAAGGATTTTGGTATTCATAAGAAAAACACCTTATACAAGACGGTCGCATAAACCAGCCCGAATCGCTAACTAGTGCCTAATGAGTTCTCGCAAAGTTTGATGAGCGAGAGAAGCTCACTACAGTTTATAAACGTGAACCAACATTCAGTAAAACTAAAATAGTCTTGCGAACCGTAATTGCTTTGTGGTCAGTCTAACAGAATTAGTTGTAACAATATAAGGAGCTTACAAAATAAATGCTACTTCATAAAAGTTGTTATTTAGCTAATTATATCGCGTACTAGTTCGTGGTTGTAGTGTTTTACGGTAAGTAGGGATAATTACTTGGAGACTGTTATTATACAGCACAGTATACGTGTCACCATATGCTTCGTGCATGACTAAGTTGTGGTAATGCAAAGAGGTCAATGGGTTTATTTTTGCATAACACTCTGACATACAAAATATGAGCAAAGAATTCACGTTATTGCTAGGAATTCTTCTTTATTTGCCTTCTGTGGAAAAGTTTTAGTTGCAATGCAACAGCTTGCCTATTAGGCCGATATGTTCTTACTCATCTAACTTTTCGTTCGGTTACGTTATTAATTTTATCTGTATCTTTGCCAAATACGCGGTATTTATTATACTTGACTATATTATGTTACTTTAGTGACAAAAAAAGGGATGTGTATTATTTGTATTTTCTCTTTAGTTTGACAAAGCTGAATCATTTTTATTTAGATTAAAATCTAAATAGCATGTTAATCAAATCATGATAAATTAAAATGAGCTCAAAACGTAGTAGGAAACAGCTTAAGGAAAATTGTTTAGACTTTTATAAATATACTAAAATAATAGCGAGATAAAAAAGGCAGTTAATTGCGATGACCTCAGACTGAGATGAAGGAAGAATTTAAACTGACAGAGGAAATTGGCTAAAGCTAAAACCAGGAGTATAATAACAGCAGTATTATTCAAAGACCTTAGGAATATTATTATACTATCATGGAGTTGCTTCCTTAGCTTAATGGCAAGGCCAATAAAACAAAAAATACGAACAGACTACAGAGTAGCTTTAATTGTAATGAATGCGTTTTCAAGATAATAATAAAAAATGGCTGGATGGTTTCCATGGTCGGTCTTAGTAGCAAGATATTAAATTACATAAATATTAGAAGTATTAAATGTTTTTCAATTTCAATCGGATTTTCATATGGGATTAAAATAATAAGTAACCATAAACTTACCTCTCGCTTCATGGAACTCTAAAGCTATGTGAGCATCAACGCCAAATGAGAAGTAATTATTAACGACGTTGAGTGGTAGTTCTGGCTTGGCATTGCTGGTGTCTTCGCCGGCAGCCGCAGTGTTAGGCACCACGCTCAGTTCCCATCGGTCCAGCAACACCGTGTCACTCTCACCGATATTCGCCAAAATTTTCGAAATTGGCTCATCTTCGTAACCCTGGAACAAAGCAAATAAGATTGAAGACAATCCTAAAGCAATTTCCGAGGAAACCAAGTAAAAGTGTCCCAGATTTTAGGTTTAAGCCCTTTATCTACGTCGCCGCCGTCGAAGATCGAAAAACCAATTTGTATAGCATTAAAATATAGGTTTGGGGGTGAAAAGCAATGCTAATTTAACTCTGTGTAACCTATTTCGCTCGACTGACTCACACATTGTGTGGGAATTTACACATGCGGTGATGAGCGCTATGTTTTTTTTTTAATTACATAGAAAAAATATAAGGTTTAAAAACACAGGCTTAAAAAATATCAATTTCTAAGGTCACTAGGCTATATTCAACTGACTTAAATTTAAATAAGCTATTGCGCGGCTTGATTTTAAGTTGGATGGACATTATTTGTTTTTTTTTTTGCCTAAAATGAAAATTTTCCTAGGTGAGCCGAAAACATTGCTACCATAGAATAGCTATGTAAATTAAAGTACTAATGAATATTAAATAAGTATCCCAGACACGACTGTGGCAATACAGGTGGGATTTGGGGCGAGTACTAGGGTAATTGACGGGTGATACACACACACATTTATTCTGTACTTCATTACTTTTTCAAATGGTTGATTAGGGACCCAGTGGTACTAAAATATTTGATACAGTGACACAAAATAGACGTCTGGAGTGCCATGAACTCAATTTTTTACGTGTTTACCACGCGCCCCATATATTTATTATTTGGAAAGTAACTTTTATAAGTAGCCTAATATAATCTATTGATATTTTAATACCTAGATAAAATTCACGTTTTATTGAATTAACTTTGTTCTAACCATAGTTTAACATGTTTATCTCCTCGTAACGTTTCGCATATTAATTTTACGATTCACTTTAAGTGATTTTAAATTATATACAAACAAAATATACGATAACATTTGATACAATACCTACGTTTAAATTATCCTCTTCGTACTTATTATTTTATGTTCAACAAACTAGAAATTTTACATGAAAGCGACCTTAATTCCTGTTGCCTAAATGATAATGAGGATATTACGCTAATCTCGCCCGTACGGTACGCTTACAGGGTGGACACCAATATAATAACCGTTGGGTAAATGTGAAGCTGCGTAATGTTATCATCAATATTAGTAGAGTGATTTTATATCAATGTAGCGCTGTTGTAGCTCTTTCTAACACGCGCCATATTGTTATTTGTTCGCGGTATACTAAAGGGTGCTTTTCCACCAGAGATGTGCTATGTTGACATTGTCATGTTTAATCTAAGATTTTGATATACGTTTAGTTTTCCGATATATTTTAAATGATTTGTTTTGTCCTAATTTTATTATTGTTCTATCATTAATAATAATATACCAATATTTATTTATTTTTTCTCAATTGGTTGTTATTCTGAAACAGTGTCGTTGTGGTAGAATTGTTATAATTATTGTTTTGTATTTAACTGGCTAGTGCTGAAAATCAGCGCCGTGGCTCGAGTCATCGTGCTCAGGTTACGGTATTTTAGCTGAGCACTTTTGCGCCGTGTAGTTATCTTTTTCTTGCTTTGTCTGTACTATCTTGCAACGGTGCAAATAAACTATTCCATGTTTTTTATGCTGCGAAGATGTAATAGCTAAGCTGTGAAACTATGTGACCGTTTCCATTTATACTAAGCCACATTTGTTGGACCCGTTTCCATCAGTGCTAAGGTGTATCAATGAATATTATTGGTGGAAGCCAAACGCATCCACAGCAACGTATCATAGCACATCTCTGGTGGAAAATCACCCTAAGGCTGATGCGTTAGCCTTGTTGCCTCAGCAAGCCAAGCGTAAGACTTCTTACCTCGGCGCCGCCATTTAAGGAGATTTACTTAAGTACAATCGTGTTTACTTCCACCGCAACTTATTTCGCTCCTAATTAGTTTATTTGTACAAGTCAGTATGCCTCAATGCTTGTACATGATCAAAGCTTCTTAGTTATTTTGGGTTAAGTTAAAGCTGATGCTAGAACAAAAGACTTGGTTTTGTTATTTTTTCTTATATTTTTTCATAATGATTACGTCATTACTACGTACTATGTTTGATAAATGTTTAGGGTAAAAGAATACGATCTTAAATACAGCGCGGCTAAGGGTAAAAGGAAATTACGCTGTTATTTCATAATTATCGGAAAATAAAACAAAGAGGGTGAAAATGTTAGAACATTTGAGGAGCATAACAATAAAAGAAAATTGTACAAATCCGGAGTCTGAACGGAGTTTGTTTGTTGTTTTGAAGACTAGTAACATTTTCATGAACAATGTAATAAAGTTTGTTTATGACCTCGTTAAAACACATTGTCGTACATCAAGCGACATCGAGTAATAATAGCATTTGCATATTCATAGCATAGGTATACCTTTTCTTTTGATTTTCCCAACTCATACAGACGAATGTATATGTAATAAATTATGAATAACAAGTCGGCGCCCCTTAATTTTAACGTCCGGAAAATAAATGTATTTTAACTTTTTCCGTCAGCAGGGCAGAATTATGAATTTAATAACATTTGAAGAAAACGCGTACCTCTCGCTTGTTTTTATTCTAGATTGAATTTAAATATTGTAAAAGAACGCTCATGTTTATATGAGTTAACTTTTGAAATAATTTAGGACAAGAAATTCCCGTGGTAGTAAAACATTACGTGTAAGCACGCCGTATAAATGTTATGTAGCTGTACGTACACTTGTACATAGTACGCCAGTTACTATTTTAAGGTAGAATAAACACGACTTACGTCGAAACTCTCCAGACATTATTTAAGCTTAAATTGTCGCTGTTGTAGTTTTGAGAAAGTCTGCGGTTGCCTTAAGTAAGCTCAGTTGCAAGAAACTACGTGAGCAAATTTAAACCACTTCGGGATCAAAAAGTCTCTAGAGTATCAAATTAAGTTTCTTGGAAATCCAACTAATTAATTTACAACGAAGTTTTTGTTTGTATTTGTTTGATACTCGACGTTGTTAACCTACTGTTTTGGTGTTGTGGCACCGGCAAACTAAATAAATATGAGTTGTGTCAGGCCATTTAGGTGTATATTTAGTAAATACCGTACGTTATACCCGGTTAAGCATTTGTACGCTTCCCACGGGGCGAGGACGAATTTATTTTACTTTTTCACGCACGACACTCCTGTCCCGAGGCATGGACGGCGATAACGTCATAATAACACCCGTCGACATGACTCCACACTCAATCATTACCTACGTACACGGCTCCTGCTTTTACAAACTCGTTTTTTAAAAAGCCTGCATTGCTTGATCTTTATCTACGCATCAATAAATACCTTTTCAGTCCTATTGGTTCGTCTTTTTACAAAATTGCTTTTCTATGTTTTTTTTTATATATAAATGAGTAACTGATTCGAATGACTTGGCGCTTTGTAATTATAAAAAAGTGAGAACCTAATTAAAATATCTTACTACAGTTCAGGTATAAAGTTACTTACGCCGCCCCAACCAAGAGCTCGTGCGAGGTCGTTCCCAGTGCCGAGCGGTAGGACGCCCACAGCCGGCCGTGTCCCGATGCGGTCGAGCACGCTCAGCACCCAACCGACAGTGCCGTCACCGCCGCATGCCAGCACGCGCAGATTCGGCACCTTGCGAAACAGCTCCAAGCTGAAATAAAACCGTAATGTAAATTCCACATTTATTACAAAAACAATACTGAAACATTATAAAAGGATTTTAAGGGTTAATAAATGATGTAATTAAGTAGGGTTAAAAGCAAATCAAATTTCCACTGAATTTGATTTTCTCTGAGGATTTGACTGACGCTTGTTAGGTAAGTCAGAAAGAATTAAAATTACAATTCTTTTATACATAAATATAGTAAATAATAACCATTGAATCACAGTAGGTAAAACGCAATATCGCAGCAATTTGTACAGATCGAAAACTCAACATAGATCTAGGTATATAGATACTATTAGAGCTGCAAACGTTAAGATGACAAGGAGGTTCCCCCACGTCCCAGTCCCATTAGCATGACGTCCTACAGAACGTTTTGTTAAGACTAAACAAGGCGAATGATGCAACCGGACCATACCGGCCTTACATTTTAATGGGTCAGACCTATTATTGGCATTGTCAGGTCGACTGGCGGAGGTAGTTTGTGCTACCATTCTGCACAGATTATCTAATTCTTATTGCCCCTTGTCTCTTTATGCTAAACAATGTACCGGGAGCACTCGATTTGGAAAATCGTTGTCATTATTTTGATTGTATTTCCTTTCGTTTTAGAGTTTAGTGACCTGTGGTGTTTATTAGAGGACTTCCTAAGGCAGCATTGTGTAAAGGAAAGTAGTTGGTTACGTAGATAAATAATCATTCCTTACCCAGGTCCTGGCCCACCCTGTGTGAGATCAAATACTTGTCGTGGATTCAGTAGCCATTGGAACTTCTGCAGCAACTTCGCTCCCTGGTTGCCTCCACTTTTCGGATTTATAAAAACTAGTACTGGCTTTACGCTCGCAGTGGGAATTGGCTTAATAACGAACGTTTTCTGTTCATTTTTAGAATCTTTTCCTTTTTTCTTGGAAGCACTTTTTTTCTTAGGCGATTTCCTTAGCGATGACTTAAAACTACCTCTTCTTGGCAACTTGACGATCCACGACGGCGGTACTATTATATTATTTTGCGACCCTATTAAAGGGAAAGTAAACATTTTGGTAAAATTGCATTATTTCAAAGAACAAAGCGATATAATGACAAAAGTTTGGGTCGTTAATACTGTACCTAATGAGCATTCTTCTCCTATCCGCTGGAGATTGAAACAACTTTCTTTGTTGTGGTAGGCGTCTTTACACCACGAACAAGTCAAGGCAACGATTTCCTTCGAGCTAAACGACAATTTAGCCTGCAGCGACTGTTAAGAAAACATCAAATTAGAACAAATCCTAAACAATACACATGTATAAACACATCGGTTAGCTTACTACGATTTCCTAACAAAAAGCAAGCAACAATTAGTATACAGGTTGGATATTCTATTCATTACCAGCATTCCCGAAATCAGTTTCTTATACTTAACAAGTTTCATTATATAATTAAAGAGGTATATAAAATAACTCTGAAAAAGTTTTATTTACCAAGAAATTCATCAAATAGCTATTAGGGGCGTTTCTTTGAAATTGCTCTTTATAAAATAATAAATGTTTATTTAATATTTTTTAATTATACTTTAAAAAAGTCTACATTAAACTTATTTCAGGAATACAGGTGTAACAAGATAATTCCGTCCTGTACTGAGCACCTGGCCTCCACCTGCGAGCAACATATTGGGATACGCACATTCACAATTTCACCATTGTCTACTCCTATAGCCTTGTCTACAGTGTCCTGAGTTGGTATGCACCACCGACAGCAGCTGCGCCGGAATGACTGTGACAACAAAACAACCATGCAACACACATGCAATGAATCAGTGATACACACAAATTAAGCCACAATAGCAACATAAAATTAACAAAGTGACAATAAAATAAATGTTAAAACAAATGATATATGATACTCCTCTCTACCATGAATTCATGAAACTGAAACCAATCCAAACCTACGTCATGGCATTACAATTTAACAAACATTAACTAAATAAATTAGCAGTTGTCGGATTAAACTATTCATGTCATTAACCTTTGTGAATAACAAATTAATCTGAATAACAACAGCGCTAACAGCTAAAAGCTTGGTAAATCAAGTAATAAATACCTACACGCAAAGCGTTTTTAATGTATGAAACAAAACATTAACAGTGTACCAACAATAGTAATGAACAACCACAAAATATAACGTAGAAAATGTTTGTTGTTCAAAATTGTGCAGAGTGCAGGCCGTACAAGTACCTACGATGCGAGCGATATGGTAACACGTCATTAAAAATGAAGTTTTAATTTCGAGTTGAGGGAAAGCGCGGCTTGCCCGAGTGACGCGACCGACGCGACGCGGCGTTCATGTGTCATGAGTTGGTAACGTGTCGCATGCGATTTCTGGCTTATTCGTGCTACGTATGTACACAGATGTAGATGCAAATCATTTGACAGAACCGCGTGGCGCCCCGGGTGAGGGCCGCCAGCCGTAAGCACCGCAGTCACTTCATTAAACACGCGGCTACACCGCACCGCGTCCACCAAAAAGCTACTGTGCTATATCATACAATATTTAGGCGCAACCTGTACGTACATACTGAAACTACTCGTTACTATACAGTAAATAAACTAATGTATAATAACGTTCGTTAACTTATCTATCTATACTTAGAGATAACATTGCCGAATTACTTCAATGGAGGGTTTGTGGCTCGCGATAATATCACGTTTTGGAAAGTTGGCAACCATAATCGAAAGTCGCATCAATACAAAGGAAATTTTGATAAAAGTTTACTGCAAGGGTAACGTAATTAAGCCTTTTCAAACTTAGTCAAATTAAATGATATTTAAGTAATTGGGTTGTTCAAATTGAGATTCCAACAGTTACGTGAGATGAGAATTATAAGAAACGTTACTAATCGCATAGGCAATAATAACACCCCCTTTGACCTAGAATAACAGAGCTAGAAAATGGAAAATCGGGTAATACAAGTAATTCGCAGAGTAACTGAATGTGTTAGGTTAGTGATTAGCTCGGCAAACGTTAACTGACAAGTTTCTATTTATTTGGAATTCTAATTCACACAAGTGGATAGGTTAGGACTATCCTAATTACACTAAAACGTGTCAAGATCCGAGCAGCTGTCAGGCAAACGTACAAGATCTCAAGGAGATAGAGGGAATTGTACTATAGGCTAATCTGGATTACATTAGACAGATATACATATGTATATGCTAACTTGAAAGCATAATTTTGAAACTTATTAGGGATTCGACAGTTGAAGACGGTCTAACTCGATTTTACAGTTGTTTATAATGTACGAGTTTTTAGGGTTTACAACCCATCAGAGTATCAAGGCTTAGATAATTAAAAAGTCGTTTAATGGCTCAGCTTTTCAACAAAATCCATAAAACATTTATAAAGTTCTCCAAAACAATTTTGGTGTATTTTTCACATGCATTTTATATTAGACATTGATCGGTTTGTACCTATAAAAATCATATATCTTTTGCACTTTCAAATGGAGTTTTACGGAATTCCGTAGTAGATTTTAGTCGTATATATGTCTATTTAAAAATGTGTAGACCTTTTCATTCGAGCTTTACCATTTCAGCTGATGTAAAAGTCAAAACATGTCCGCCAAAGCCGGACGTTTCGCAACTCTAGCAAGCCGGGTAAAAAAAAGTTATCCGTCAGTGTGACCTTTTTATTTTCGTAGCACGGTACCAACTTTTTTTCGTAGTTCGGTACTGTTTGCTATGGTAATACAACACTTCCGCTACGTACTAGTTCACTCGTATATTTATAACTTTTGTCGTAAAATAACCTACATGGGATTTTCGTATATACTCGTATGTTGTTAATGATCAAACTATTTATTTTTATACGTAGCTAAGTGAAAGTGTGTGCAGAGCCCTTTGAACATAAAGTTTTTGTTGTTGACTCTTGATATAAACGTAAACCAATTCTCTTTCTATATTTTATAAAATAAAATATCAATAAAGTAGTACCTAAGTTATATTAAATGACCTGCAATCAGTTTTCATATCTCATAAAACTGCTTAGGACATAATAAAAGTTTTCAAAATTTTAATTAAAACTGTCTTAATCTCCATCAAGACCATTCGTTTTTATGATGTTGAATGCGGACGGGTGCTTACCCAGGATACGTCCGTGACGATTACCGAGCAAAATATACGGCCTTACGACTTTAAACGTTTGTTTGCCATAACCCACGTTTTACTGTGTAATTAACCTCCAATAGCCGTAGAATAAAATACGTAGGTACACAATGAAAAACTTTGCCCATTAAATAGCTACTCGACGAACACAATGGTCTTTATCGATTTCTTAAATAATTAAAGACTCAATTAAGTGGCCTGAGTAAAGGACTCTTGAGTGTAATAGTAGCGTCTGGTTGGTGGCTAACTTCCACAATTGTGATTACACGGCAACATCTCGGCCAGTCGCAGCGCACCATACATATTAATGAATGCTCCGATGGAGGAGATGATCGACCTGGCTCATTTAATTGTAGCAGGGACCATTAACTATTAATCAGACCCTATATTAATCCACGTTAAGCTTATACGTAGGTATGTGAGTAATTACAAAGCGTTAGGTTCTGTTACGGACTACATTGATCCTGTAATTAACTAATCGCCTATTCCCCAAATGTACCACTGACACTTGTGCTAATTTCTCTGGCCTTCAAAAATTACTTCAGCGTCTGGCAAAGCGTGAAATTATTCAACAAATTAATTATTACTAGGTATATAATTTCCTACAATTATTTATTCATGACTAATCTTTTCGATCATTATGATATTGACCTGTTGCCGTGTTTTATAAGTAGGCAGGTTATTATACAACTTTGCGTTCATTAATGTATTTATCAACTAAGTACTAAGATCTAATAAACATGGAAAGTTTGTTACAAATATAAAACAATCGAGTAAAATAATATAATAAAATGTTTTCCCTTCGTTTGAGCCCCAGTCATGCGGAATTTGTAATAATCTGATTCCGTTTAAATTATTTAACTCACGTACTGTCCTTCAAACTGCTAAACAATAAAGAAATTATGATTGTTGTTCTTGTATTCGTTTAACAAATATTTTCATAAATAATTTATTGTACGAAATCCGTTTCAATTGTGTCATGGTGAAAATTTAATGAAAATTTTGAGATTGTAATTTCTGAAAGCGAAAATTGTATTGCGTTCTTTTTATCTACACAGCTGCGACTGATTTGAAACCATAAAATTGGTCCTTGCAAGTATACAAATAAAAATAATATAACACCTTTATTTTACGAAGAGGGAGTCAAATTTTTGGCCAGATGTTTACGAGTACTTGGTAATAAAAAAATAAAATTATTGCTTGATCTCTGTGGACACAAGCTCAGTACCCACCTACTATTGAAATTTTTGTGATCGAATAACCCGATATTTATTAAAAACTAGAACGGGCGCTCTAGTTTTACGTGGGAGCTATTTTCTAACTTTTTCAGTGATTGGTCACTTTTTCTTTCATAATATCAACCTTATTCTAACAATAACGGACACAACAAAAGAAAAGTATCTACTCCAAGTAAACTAGTTTGGAGATTGTGCACATTACAAAGATTCATTTTTATTTACGTGTGTAAGTGCAAATACTGATAACTTAATTTAACTAATATGAATAACTTATTTTTAAATTTTCTCACGCTCCTACAAGTGATAATAATGATATTGCTATCACATCACTAAAGAAAACATGACAAGATTATACAAGGCCAATTTTTATCGATTGCAGTATCATTGAAATAAAGTACAACATCTTTAGATTTAAGTTATCGAAAGAACGTATGTGTATAAATATTTTTGCAGCCATGTCAAGTTCAATTAAAACCTACTTTTTACCTATGTAAGTATCCCTACATAAATAAGTTCATGTTTTTATGAAGGGACACACTACTTAGTTATCTATAGAATAATACTTATTTAAATAAATAACTTGTAGAATATCTAATTCTTACGCATCCGACTGCTAATTGCTAAAAAATCAGCAAAAAATCATACAATTGTTGCATAATGAAATGAATGTGAATTATGATAAAACACCATTATGTGATAGCTAATATATAATGATGATTTTAAAGTACCTAGGTCCAGTATTCTACTATAACCAAATACATTATACTTATATTTATTGTAGGTATTTTTTAAGGGAGGAAAACATCCAATGACTTCTCCCGCCTTGATTAAGACAAGAGGGAGTGTTAGACTCTTACTGACTAAAAACCACCCCGTTGTTTCTCCTGCTTTGAGCCCGAGCCCCGGTAAGCATATTTATTGTAGGTTTATGACGTCATATGTCATACCTAGGTATAAGGTAACCTAACCAAATAAGGCCTACCTTATTTTTATTACCGCCTAGCTCGTAGGTTTAAAATGACAATGGGCTGATAATTTCAAAATCTTATATTTATTTATTAAACTTTGTAATAATGGAATCAAAATGGCTTTAGAAACAAAATTTACAATTTTATAAACACAAATAACTAAAGTGTCACTTTGGCCTTATTGGGAACCCTATGTCTTAATAAGGCCTCAATAAAAACTAGTAAGTATTCAACTTCTTAATTATAACAAAACTTTGTCAATGCTTATAATAAATGTAATGAGATCTTATTAATAAATTTTTGTCATTATACATCAGGCTAAACGAGTTTCTCATCATGTAATACCCAAGTAACATCTTTGAAGTCATCGGTACCCCAGCATCAGTCAAACGAATGAGAATAACTTCTTGTTCTGTAGCCAATTTAGCGACCGACCTAGCTTTCGTGTAGTGGAAACCACTCTTTAGATGATGCGTACTTCTTTGGATGTTATATCTGGCTGCAGCAGCCTACCGGGTAAAACAGGGTGTATAAAATTCGAAGGGTGAATAGATACTATGAAGAATTTCCCGATATCCATTCACCCCTTTTCTGTATCTATTCACCCCGTTTACCCCTTTCTACCATTTTAACAGCGTTTTCCATCTTTTGCAAAATCCATTGGCTTTCTTTTTGACAGAAGCTGGTGATCCGTTTTCTTTGAAATTACTGAAAAACAACTATGCCGTAATAAGGCCTACACGTTTTTTTTGTAGGCTTTATTAGGGCATGGCACATAGGTAAACAAAACAACGATTATATGAAATACACCGATATTATAGCTATTTCACTAATGTGAGGAGATGGCTAAATGTATAATTGTCATACAGACAAAACACGGCACGTCGTATACTGATAAATATAAAAATACTAACAGTTTACGCTACTCGAATTTTATAAAAACTAAAGTGCGCTCCACGTCGTGATTGTTTTCGTCTGTAGGTTCCAACATAATCGCGGCACGGGTTGCTTGCTGTGCTCAAATTAGTTAAGTAATGTGCATGCACACTTCTACAAACTTTGGCGACCATTTGACATCGGGAAGAAGGAAATTTTCAAAATAGGCTTTATTGGGGCATAGGCCTTATTTGGTTAGGGTAGTATAGTATAATTTATTAATGATAGTGGAATACTGGCCTAGATAAAACTAGTACGAAACAATAAAATAAACACTCACACAGGTTAATTACAGTACCAAATTGACCCATATGCCACAATCATAATGAAAACGGCTGATTAAATTTTCGTGATAATATTATCAGCGTCTGACTAGGCAGCTACTAGCTCTCTAAATAATAGCTAAATCAATAATGCATTTACTGTGCACCATGTTATCAATTAATTGGTGATTTAAATCCAACAACGTCACGCCTTTTTGATTTAAATACAATACTCAATTATTTATATCGACTCAACTGGCATGTTCTAAGAAAAAAAGCCCATAAAATAAAAGATAAAAAAGAAGCTAATATTGCAAATGTTGAAAAAATGTCGGAAGGTGAAATCTAAAAATTATATAGTGTGTGCAATGAATGGTACGAATGTATTACAAAAATAAATCAAGTAAATATGTTTCCGTGACAGTTTCCCATTGTACATCATGATTTATATACTGTTGGTATTTATTAGGTACTTACAATGACACATATGGCTATTAAATCGAATGGCTGTAATACCTACTTAACGAAAAGTTATTGTCTACATCGTTTATGTTCAACATTGTATCTAAGAGCCTGTAATATACTTTGTCACTTTATTTAAGTACAGAAATACAAGGTTTTATTGTTGATATAAATCACTAAATGTTACTTTGAGAATATACATAAGTAGGTAAATTGGACCCAATTAAATAAGTAAGTCGTTCTAAATATGAGCAAATACACTATACCTACTTGATGATTATTCCATCGTGAACAAATAATCTATTGTAAAAATTGAATAAATGTAAGATTCATTATCAAGATCAAAGATGCATGGTTAACTAATAACCTTACAACTAATCGTATAACAAAACGCAACCTTTATCTACAGTAAAGTTTTAACCATCTACTCGTCCTCTAATTCTCTTCTGTATACCTACACAGCATTATAAAAATCACGTCATTACAAAAATCCTCAAAATAAACCTCACTATTATGGGCATAGAAGGTAGATTTGAATATAAACAAACAATAAATAAACAGCCGTTTCCTTATGAGAGTACAACATAGACCGGTGACGTAAGCAACATGTATGCGGCCCTCACCTTACCGCAGGCCTTGCACTTGCCCTTCTCTGAGCGGCGGTGGACCCAGTGGTGGTGAGTGATGGTCTGCTCCCGATACTGCCTGACTCCCACGTCCCTGAAAGTCGGCTTGCACGTGAACTGCACACGGTCCATCAATATGTCGATGCATGCTGTGTGCGCGACTATCTTGCATGCCGAACACTTCATACGAGACCCATGTTTCTGAAACAAATTTTATTTTGAGTTTTCCTCGTATAAACAATGATTACATCGAAATTATATTGAACTTTAACATTTTAACATTAGAGTGTATTTTATGATTGAACCACTTTTCCTCAATTATGTTATTAGTCTTATATTACTGTGGACGTATAGGCACCTAATAATGTTTATTTTTATATTCCGCAATTAGTCTAAAAACCTTTGAAATTATGTCTGATGGTAAGAAGAGCACGCAAGTGATAAAATTAAAAAAAAAAATCTAATGATAACCCCTACACTAGATAATATATTATGTATAGCTACACCGTTAACATTCCATGGTATCTTAATATCAAAGTCATTAATCATTAATTAAAACTACTTAAGTTCTGTGTATGATAGCTCACTAAATACATCCAATTAGCGCGGAACATTGTAGATATACCATTTAATGATAAGCATTAGTGGCACCAGCCAAGTAATTATATTTGGTTAGTCGGCATTATAGGTTAGCATGCAATCACGTCCTCTACTTTTAATTTTGTGTACAGGAATATTATTAAAAGACCAACTAGTTTTTATTTCATCGAATAAAAATATTCGTCGTGTTAAGACACGCAAATTGTCTACAAGCCGGTACTTTAGAAACCGGAGCACGTACGCCTAGTAAATGCCTCAGTGACCTTAGTCCTGCAATGCTCCTGAATTTGTAAACTAGACCAAAAACAAATATTCTCATCAAAAACGTCTTGCGAATTTTTTATTACGTTTATCTTGATAATAATAAATTATGTAAACGTATGTACTATGTACGTATTAATACATACATGCTACATTTCTATATCATAAATCAACAGTACGTGTGTTTAATATGTATATTCTTTATTGTTACAATATAAACATTTTTAAAGCACAGTTTTTGTTAGTACGGATACAATGCTATTGTTTGAAAAAAGAGATGTATACTTGAATATCAAATAACAGAAACAGTAAAACTGCATTGTTTCGCTGCTGAAAATATAACGACGGACTGAAATACCTAGGCAATCAATAATCCCCAGTGAAATGATCTAAATTCGGGACACGAGATTCTTATAAATAGACACACGGTCGGAAACAAAGATAAACTTTTATTAAGGTATCGAACTATGACGTACCCACATAAGTTAGGATGCTATGAACTATGTACAAATGGTAACTTTACTCAAGTTTGATAAAGTTAGAGAACAAAGTATCGAAACAAGCACATCAGAGTGTTTATGTTGTCCTAAAGTAAATGACGAGGGTGTTACAATTAGAAATTGATTGCTTTCATGAGGCTCGCGAGACACCCTTTTGTTGCACCCACTGTGACAGGTCATCGCCACAACAAAATGGTGGCATCGGGTCATTAATCTTATGTACGACTACAACCGACCTGCGACATAATAGGCAGGAAACTTGCTAATGGTTGTTGGGGAAATTACATTTCTTCTAGCGTTGTTTAAGTAATACGCGAGTCGAGATATTTTATATCTTGCTGTAAACTTCAATAGATTTTTCATGTTAATGCCCTTATTCATAGCGATACAAAGAAGTTCTTACCAAAGAAAGTAGAAAAATAAATAATAATGAAAGATTGAAAGAAAAATATATCTTTGTACCGGTCCGAGATTCCTGTAACAGAACTCTAGAAAAATAAACACTTGTTTTGACGGTCTGCGTATTTTCTGGGTAAAATTTCATTAAACCGCCAGGTAATTTACTTCACTCCGCTCGTCACGTAATTTACTAGGTTCATTGTGTTGTTGTTATTCAATATGAGCGTGTCATTCAAAGATGATTCTTCTGTTACAATGTAATCATTTGAATTGTAAAAGCTTTTGCTTTTAGTTCGATGTTAAAATAACTTTTATGGAACGTTTTGTTTTATAGTATCGTTGGAACAGTGGGTATTATTTTCAGAAATTATGTAGTCAAATTAAGCCTAATGCTTTTAACGTGTACGGCAGTAAAGTATATACGCATCATTAAGTAAAGTTACGTCAGGATTTAATTTTATTTATGACGCAGAATATAAAATTTTCATGTTCCTTGACTGAAAATAAGAGTAAAAGGCCAAGCCACTATATTTCTGTCTTAGTAGCATTTTCTCCATTTAATCCTACAACGTGCGCTAGATTAACTTTATGGTCCTATGAGAATAGCAAGATTGGAAAATTCTGGATCGTTGACTTAATTTCACATGATTGAGACCTTCCATCATTATTATCGTCGTTAAGTTAAAATATCGGAACTTATTTTTCGGTTTTAGCAACAAATTCGCGTAGAATAGGTAAGCTTATGCCATATTTTATCGAATTAAGGTTTTATGGAAGTAACCATTCAACCTAATCATACTATTTTAGTAGGTAACAGATTATAACCTCAAGATAACGAGATCTTACACGGAATGTCTTAGTAGCCCCTAGTAACATCAAGGTTAATCTGTCTCTTAAAAGCACAAAATATTGATTCAGCGTGTATTTAGAGTCGATTATAATCTGGTTGAGACGAGGTCAAGTTCATAATGTAAGTGTAGAATTTTACTCATGCGTATCTCTATTTCCTCGTACTAATATCCCATCATTATGTTTATACCTGCTATTATTTGACTGCGTACAAAACACTGTATTTAGTGTTTGATAGTACGGTAAATAACAGTAAATGGATGCTTTATAATCTAAGCAATTTAGGTGCAGGTATATGATTTGGCAGTATAATTTGTGTCAGGAAAAAACATCTGCAGTTTGATTCTAAGTCTCTTAATTGAGTTGTCCAACTTGTCCGTGCCTTGGTCCCGCTAAAGCGAAACTTCTAAACAATGAGAAAAAAATATGCTTTGGAATAGGGGTCTACAGTTTCTATTGCTGTTCTTTAAAAATCCTTTATAGACATTGTCACACAAACGTATTTGAATATTTTTATTTCGACATCCTATCTGAGTTAGAGCAAAACAAGGCGGAACGAACTCATAATCCCCTACTTTTTATCAAATTCTAGTTCACCAAGTACTTAAATTAAGTAATATAGTAGGGAAGTAGATTTATAGTCGGTGTATAGACTCATCCCCTTTTATATGGAATAGATCGGCCCGATATCGGCGGCCGGCGACGCAGCTTATGTCCATATTGCCCATAGTGCTTAGTTCATACACCGGTAACGATAACTACATAGTCATTATGAGATTATCTACTAGCCCGCATCGTGTATTAATACCCAATACTGTAATAGAGGCATTTTTTAGAAATGTGTATAGGAAATCCTTTACTTAATTGAATCCAAACAATGCTGAGAAGACCACAAAAAGTATTTAACACATTGAACGCCGTGGTTATCACCGGTGACCGTCGTTAGCGAAAGATTTGCCATCAACAGTTTTCTACAGGCAGTCAAAGACTTAATTCGCTTTGCAAAGCAATATTTTCCGTATTGATGAGATTATTAATTACCTTATCATTTACAACCCATTGTGGGTCGTTTATTAGTCATTAAATAGATATGAGTAATCTTGAAGGGATACTAAAGAAGGTTTAGGTATGCGACCGACATACGAGACCGGCGCCAGTAACATCCGATTTGAAGGCTATTGTATGGAAACAATTTTGAGCGCGAAACAGATATTTGCGTCATGATACCCTATACATACAATTGACGTGTTGTGGTCTTGGCTGGTTACCACAAGACCTTTCAAGCCTTCCGTTTACAGTATGTGAAAACTTCTAGCCTATAAAAAATTACGCAAGTACGACTTCCATTTGGCCGGTTTTTCATTTTAAGTTTTAAACCCAACTTATAACATAAAATATACAAACATTTTTGAGTTTATTTACGTGGCTTGCAATGTTATTCTAATCTGTCTGTAGGTGTTTCCTAGCTCATGCTAACACTATCATAATATTTGTATTCAAATTTTGTGTAAATACTGAATACTAACAGTTTCTATGACCTAGTGCCTAGTCGCAACATGATATAACGGATATTAGGTTATACAAATATTTATTTGGAATATCTGCATGATACATTTGCATATAAGACCCTCTAAAATCCCAAAAGTATTTAATAAGCAGTGCTTAATGAGGACCCACTTATCTTCTGCGTACTACCCTTCACTACCTTCTATTGATAACATTTCTCTATTCTATGTTGCACAAGTCATGTGGTGACGTTGAGCAGAATACTTTTATCACCACCTCTTCCTCTCCGTTGGGTTTTGTAAAAGCGGAGTAAGTAAGCTATTTTTCGGCGGAACCCGGATGTCAACACTCTGAAGATAAACTTGAGTTTTTTAATCTGCGGCCTCAACCCTGCGGTATCATGCGCGGATATTATAGAAAACCCTTTCATCTGGAAGAGACCCATGGTCCCGTGGACTGTCTCGGACTGTTAAAATCCTATATTTTATTATTATGAATAGGTTGCTTATGGGCAGACGTGCTCCATCGTAGGCCGCATCATCACTTACCATCAGGTGAGATAGCGGCCAAAAGTCGACCCATTAAATGTAAAAAAAAATATTATTTATTTTTTATTATTTTCAGCCATGGTCGCCCCACTGCAGGGCACAGGTCTCCCTACCCTCCTTCTATATTTAAATGTTATTAATAGTTCTATATTATTTATTCTTACCTGGCATTCGGCATCACCGACGTAGCAACAATCTCCGGACACTGAGGTGGGCGACCACAGGTGTTCGCCACTGATGGCACTGTCGCTCCAATCGGGGGTTGAACGCAACACCCGCGCACCTCCGACATCGCCAGTCCGTCTGTAACAAACATAAATCATAATATTAGAACCTGCCAGTCATCATTATCATGCTAGAATGGCGACAAAATTAAAAAAAGAACGGCTTATTTTAGTAAAATCTGTCCAGTCTTTAAAGAGAAGAAGATCAAATCACCTGTGGTCAAGTACATGGAACAAATACAATTATTTTGTACAAAAATACAAAAAAAAATATACAAAAATAACTTGTACTATATTTTACTGGTTGAATCAAATATTATACGCATTAATTGGATATTAAAAAAACGAACGGTTAATTTTAATATGTGAATACAATGACACGAACTTATAATTTGATTGCGCGCCAAAATGTTTTATTAGGTCCATAGATTAAATGCAATCAATACTTGGCAAAGCACGTAAGGAGGTGGTATTTATATTTGTTTCACAAATTAATCAAGAGCATCTAGATTATCTCATCGTGTAATGGGTGTAATAATAACATATTTAAGTACCTGTTAGTACTATTATTAGTAGATTTATTTATTTTCCTGTACATGATCTGTTTTATAATTATGGAATACTCTGTTGTTATTGGGATAGGGGAAAACAGATCACCTGATGGTAAGTCATCAGCTTCACCCATGGGCTGGGTAACACTAGAGGAGTTATGAGTACATTATCGGCTTTCCAAAAAAAGGACGCTCTTTTTTAAAGATTTCAAGATGAAAATATTGTACTGAAAAATGATTTTAATAACTTATGCATAATGGGACGAGAAAGTAAAAGTAAAATAAAGTAAGTGCTGTATTATTTCGTTGAGAAAATCTTATTTGCATAAATAAATAATTCTTTTTGCGTAAAATAAAATTCAGTAGTACATTTTGACAGAGAGCCAAAACGTTAACAACGTTACACGACAGCAATGCTCCAAGGGATTTTAATACATTCATGAAAGGATTTAATTTAGGTATAAAAGGTGTTGGATAATACTTGTGAAGTATGTAAACAAGTGCGAAGTGTTGGTGTGAGACCAAATTTACAATAATACGCCTCCAGAATACGTTGAAAAGCCTTTGGGTCCCACCTCTTGTCTGTTCTCTATTGTAATGTAAAATGTTCAGCTGTTGCTCTTGAAATATGGAGCTCCGAGTAAATGTATGAGGGAACAAATAACTCGGACTGCTTGCCATGTCAACATATGTAATGATATGACAATGTTTTGGTTTGTTTTGGGAGATTTATTACTTATTTAAAATGCATTGTTAAATGCTTAATGGTTTCCTGATGGTAATAACTTGTAGCTTTAATACTAATGATATAACGAACCTGGTAAATTCTTCAAAGATGTGAAATCAACAGGAATTCGGTGGAATAATCAGTTTTAATTTACACGTGTAGAAAAATTACGTAAGAAAATAATTTTCCGTTTCGCGCCAAAAATCCAACCAAAGACAAGCAGAGTTAGGTATATTTTTTTAAACTGTATGCACCATAGACTACTAAAAAGTCTATGAACCATTGACTGCTTAGAATTCTATGTGATATAGACTGCGATAATTCAAATAAATGAGAATTGACGTAACATTTATAATAAATACATTATCCTAATTCAGTAAATATGTGCCCTATCATCGTTACGAATTTATGTAGGTTAACAATTGAGATAGATCTAGGTTAACCCTTTAGGTTAATTTTATATTATTAATTTTATTTGAAACAATGATAGATATATCCAGATAATATATCAACATGAATCTGATTAATTTTCAATATGTATGCTAAAGCTAAGTGCTAATAATAAAACCGGTAAAATATAAAATAAATTTCTATTTATTACTAATTTTATTAATTTAATGATGACATGATATTGATGATATTTGGCATACAGATAGCAGATAGCTGGCTAATCCCATACAAATAAAATTATGATATCAACAGTAACTTGTCATAGTTTCTAACCAAGGAGGATAATAATTCCGTCTCTTTGCGACCAAAATAAGAGCAAATCGATAACTATTTTTATCGTTAACGTATTTGGCTTGGCCTTGTATTCAAGGTTCGTTTCAATTTTGATTGGGACTCATATTTAGATGTAACAACCGTAAATGATTTGTATTGACAAGGTATAAACAAGAGTAGGCTTCTAGGTTACTAACTAAGTAGTTGTAATTAGCATAGTGAGTGCCAGAATGCATCATTTCACAAGATTAATCTAGCAAATGAACGCTGCCGCTAATATTGACCATGGCCGGACATGTAACAAACGGGGCGGATCGCTGATGGACAAACAATTATCCATGTACTCAGATTTATTAGAGGGCATTCAAGGACTGTTGTTTACTACACCGTAATGAACCAATCTTATAATGAATTCTTTAAATCACTTACGTATTTTATTAGCATGACCTGTATGTAATAAGATTAAGCTTCCTAAGCATAGAATTCACATTTAAATCTACAAATTTCCAAAAAATTACAGGCATAAAGTGCTACGGTTAAAATTTGAAAGGTTCACAGGTAAAGCAATTATGTCTTAAACTGAACGAATAAACAAGGTAAAGGACTCAAAAGGAACCTTTAAAATTAAAGCCTACTTAAAAGCTTTTCAAATTAGTCTACCTGGGAATAAAACCCTGTCAAGGATGAAAATTATTTAAGACATTGTTACAAGGATTTTTAAGCATTTATGTCTAAGTACTAGCAATTTTATTATTATTCATTGTAAGTTTATATGTAATTTTCTCAAAATCGTTTTGCAATACATCACTAAAAATGTGCAACATTTTTGATATTTGACTACAAAACTGAATTACTATCTCTAAAGTAGGTTACTCATAACCAACAAAGTTTCAAATATAAAATTTTACGTCCATACAGATCAATTGCAAGTGATGAATAATATGTAGATACTCATATACCAAACAGATGAAATACGAAAAAGCATTGCGGACGAGTGAAAGGAGGGTAGGGAGGCCTTTGCCCTGCAATGGGACGACCATGGCTGAAAATAAATAAATTGCGGAACTTTAAAAAAATATAGATTACTTTTACATATCTATTACTCCTGAAACGCGTAACTCTTGTAAATTTGTTTAATAGACCTTATTAAAATATTTGGAAATCACCTGAAAAGGTAACTTTATACAAGTATTCTTAATATAACCTCATGTCAACGTCTTGGCCTTATGCATTGTTCCTTTGATCAAAAGATTGTACTTGACCAGAATAATGTCAACAAAACTCTTTCGTGTATTCAGTTTTAAATAAAGAATAAAAAATAAAACTAAAAAACGCTGTCAGCGATCGTTTTTTGCCAGTTGAATTTTTCAGTCATACCGTATACACTCATTACCTAAAACCGCATAAAAATTATAAAACAGTTTCCCCTTTCGAATAAAAACAAATAAAATATATATTTTATAAGTGAATTATAATATTGTAAGTATGTTTTCCACAAATATTTTTATGTAGATAGATATTTTAGGTGTTTTAGGAAGTGCACCCAAAAGGTGGACAGGCGACCTAATTAAAGTCATAGAAAGCTGTTCCACTGGATGCAGGTCCCTTCCAATAGACTTTTCTGAAAGTAATTCTGTGAGGTCTATATGTTCAGTTCTGGACTGATATGATGATAAGAATTTGACGAGTTTGTTTTTGTTGACAGTAAAATTAGTGAAGATGGATTGTGCTTTCTGCAACCGTACGATGGAGGGCTGCGCGTCCATAAAGTGCAGTCTTTGTGCGTCGCAGTACCACTTGGAGTGCGTGAGCAGTGAGCACCTGGTGCCGAGCACGAACACCTGGCGGTGCTGCCGCTGCGAGTCTCTCAACTCCGCCGCCACACAGCCCAAGATCGACACTGCCGTCCGCGTGTAGAATGTAACTTTGTTGTAACTGGTAAATTGATTGTGAACTTCCCACCAAGGCATATTTGGAAATAAATGTATTTTGCTTTACAGTGAATTCTTGTTTCTATACTATTAGGAAAAGCGTGTAGGTAGCTAATTCATTTACATAAGTATGGTAAATGAAAAGTCATGACTAGGTAGCATTTCCATAAATGAGTGTAAATTAAAACTGCTACTTTTGCTATAAATAAATACCGAGAAATAAGTGAGTAGAAGGATGGGTGTATTTGTACGTCCGCCCAGTGACAGCTCGGCATACCTACCTCTGAATGAAAATGACGTTTCACTAAAATGTTACCGTTGACTTTTTTTATTTTGATCCATACATAATCACATTATTATATTAATAAACAGAAGTCCTAAACGACTCGTTCACCACTATGGAGGTCATTCATCACATCGCATGTCATCAACCATCAATCGATACGTTCATGTTTTTCCACTAGCCCTATAAAAATAAGGTATGAATCCGTCTCACCTGTTCGCTTGTATTTCCTGTAACGAGTTTTCCATGACTACACAATACGACCAAACATACACAGGTAGCTACACAGGTACATGAAAGGTTTGGACTGTTTTAATACCTACGTAGAATGCATAGTGCAGGAGGCTATGCTTTCAAGTCGTCGTACTAACGAGACGTGTATGAATAAACCAAACTGCCAGCCAATTAAAGCGGTCGGCAAGCATGCAGCTAATCATGAACGGCTATAATGTCTACGGCTATTTATTTTGTCCACGCTGCATGCAATTATATCGGCGACCTCGATCGTCACAATAATACTGGAAACAATGGCTCCTTTGTTACATCGAAAATAAGCAGGCAGGTAAATTAATACACACCCTTTGAAAAGATCTTTATGGAAATGGCCGTGGAGCTTAATATTTCATTTTGTTGATTAGGGAGGATCAATGTTGAAATTTGACTCAGTTTACTCCTACGAACTGAAACAAAATTCCTACTTTAAAATTAAAATAACCGCACTACTTTACTAAATAATTTTCAAACAACTTCCTTGTAAAAGTCTATAATTTGCTTGATCCAAACGCAAAGCTTCGTGGCTAATGTAAAATATTCGCAAACCGCACAGCTTGTCATTACGAAAGCGTCGGCTCCGTCGTTTGCCTTTCAGTCAACCCTCATTAATTCTAAGATTATCCCTCATTTGCCTAAGACCGCAGCTTAGCGTGAATACGATAGAGCAACACCTTTTATTTATTATGTAAACTTGCGCATCAACTGCGTCATCGTCCGAAGTACTTATGTATCATCATAATATTTGTGTATTTTTATTGATCACACATTCATGTATTAAATTAAAAGCCAGTGGTTACCTCCAATATGAAATTAAAGCTAGTAGGTAGGTAACTCCAATATGAATTATTGGTTTAGGGTCTGAGAATTATATTGTTTACATAAAATAATAAATATTATGATCGTTTTTCGTAGCACATTACTTTGGTGACTAATTAGTTATGTATTCGTATAATCATATTCCAAGAATACTGTATAGTACACAAACGAACTTGATTGAAGTAAATATAGAAAATAGGGACGATTACGTCTTATGAAATTATTCCTAAAATTCTTCTTATTATACCTACATTCGGTACTTGTACTATTAGATTTATTCAATGCTTTCCACTTAAATACTTTCAATAACAAAACAATGAATCAACTAAGTCAGGAATAATTGGAATAGAGTGAGCTTACTCCTGATTCCAATTAGCAAGCTAAGGTGAGGAATTAAGCCTGATTGATCGATCGTTCGTCCCTACAAAACGAGATACCTCCGGCTATGAAGCAGCACCTACATTCTGCCTACACTATTCCTTCGAGAAATACAATATGTGTGACGTGCATGGATGGGGAAGTTATTTCTGTATGTATTGTTTTAGTTCAACAAACAATACCATCGTGTACTTGCTAACATGTAATACAAACTTACGTAGAAGTTCAACGTTCATAGCAAATTAGCAGCGTTGTATAACAGCTGGTCGTCAATGGCATTGCTGAGGACTATGTGCTAATAACTCCGGTGTGTGGGCGAACCGGTTCCGCGCCGAGGCATCTCGATTCAACCGGCTTCTCTGCGACAAGGCTAGGGCTTTACTTGGCTACTTTCAGGTTCAATTTACTTGTGAACCTTAACAAGTATTTAAATGAACTAGCCTTTATCGTGAAGCACTGCTTTATTGATAAAACATTTCAACATGTGTGAGGTAGATAATTCTTTGCATAATTAAAGATTGTTTGGGATTTACCTCTAACATTTAAAGTGTTTGTTATACATGATGTCATTGACACTGATACTAAAATCCCTACAGAGTAAAGTTCAAACTGATCCCACATGCATAAACAACAGGCTTAGAACATGTGCACTAGTAACTAGTAACACATACAATCTTTAGCACTCGGCGCTGTGCAATGTAGGTCGTCATGCTGTTTCGACAATGAGAGTAAACATAGCGTATCAACGGTTTATTACCCCGTGTAACATAAAACGAAAAGAATTGGAAATCTTTGATATTTGCACTGCATTTTTATGCACTAAGCAGTAAAATATATGTGACTGTGACTACTCGTTTTACGGTTTCTATAAATAATGGTATCGCTGTTTACAATTTTGACTTTGATTTGCGGTCTCGTTTTGTCTCAAACATTTTTGACTTTTCGAAAATCTACATTGCCATAATGTCTATAATAGTAACATACATGTCTACTTTACGTATTTCGAAGACTTATTTTAAACAGATTTTCAAAATCGCATCAATAAACTCAACGTTTGTCAAGTTATTTGATTACTAAGAATAAACATCTTTTGACTTTCCGCTACACTGCGGACATCTCTCGCAGGGAAACACTGATGAAAACTGACTATTTTAAGAAATCAATTAATAAAAAAGAACAATCTTAAGAGAAAAAACCCAGTGCTGTTTTTGCCTGATAGAATACGAGGCATCTTGATTCGTAAAACACGTTCCAACCGTTTGACGACGGCGTTGCAGCATGACTCATTCAAATGTATTGATGGGAGGTAGTTCCGTGATTCCGTAACTGGTCTTAGTAAACAAAGTACAAATTAACAGAACACCGTGTTTACTCAATCATTTAATAACCTCAATATATTTGTCATATATCTGATGTCGCATTATATTTTCGAAGGATCTTCTGAGAAACTAACGCAAACGTTTCTAAACACATGTATTGTACGTACCTACTTATTATTTATTTTATTCACGTTTTCCTTATAGGTAAAAACATTACGACTTTAAGGAAAAATATTAGTAAAAAAACTTCTATGTTTAAATAAAAATCCTTTTCTATTATTTTTCCTGATTCAATCAGTCGTATTCGAAGTAAACTTTTATTCTACGGGTTTGAAACCTTTTGGGCTTACGTAGAAATGAATATGCATAAATACGATTTGTATATTAGCTATTGAGTGAATTTAATCATTCTGGGATGGCCCTGCTTCGTGTGTCAATACATTAACAAACATTTCATACACATATCAAGAGGCTCATAGAAAAATTATCCTTAAATTAAATTCAGTCATTCTATGGACGCGACCCATTTGATCCCTTCACGAGTGGACTCGGAAAACCCAGACCAAAGACTTTCAGGATATTGAATTTGTCGGGTTATTCGATAACTGAACAAATTCGATGTACCGTACCCATAGAGAAGGGTCGCTCTCCCCAATAGTTATAATTCAGATAAATCGGACAAATTGAAATTGGGACACATTATCGAAAACGTTGTATGTAGATACGTGCTCTGGGTACTAGTAGCGCAATCATTGACCGTGGCTTTGAAGCCTTATGACGTAGCAGTGAGGGCTAATTTTATAGTAGTAATGTCCACTCTTTCAATTTAGGTTCTTGTTGTTTGTTAGCTTATCGTAGAAAGCAACATATGCTCATAGCTCAGTACGACTTTTAACGCGTTGTGCACTAGCTTCACTCGATTCGTTGCGAAA
The DNA here is from genome assembly GCF_023101765.2 of Spodoptera frugiperda. Classification (NCBI taxonomy): domain Eukaryota; kingdom Metazoa; phylum Arthropoda; class Insecta; order Lepidoptera; family Noctuidae; genus Spodoptera; species Spodoptera frugiperda. The sequence goes on along the minus strand of NC_064238.1, from coordinate 5,665,357 downwards.
ATCCTTTCATGGAGTAGTCAGGCTATTTCGTAATGTCGAACTTTCCACAGTAGCATTATTCATAAATAGAGCATGACACATCCTCCGTTATTCGATGTTCGGCATTGACCTGCGACAACACAATAAGCTCCTTTCACTTTAAAAGGGTATAATTAAGGTCCAATAACTTTTTGTTCGATTCAAAATGTTTTTACAACAGAAAATACTTCAATCTTGTTCGTTTGTCGTTAATTGATTTGTATTTTTCTACTAAATTTAAATAATGATGTTTGTGTTTTTGTGATTATGATCACGTAGGATATTTCCATTTGAAACTTGTCTATATTCTGATGTCATCTGGATGACGCACACAGATTAAAGAAAGCTTATACACTTCTTTACAATAATTGAATTACTGTGGGCTGCGACTTGCCAAGATTAGCACTTGGAGATTAGTCGTATGACAGCATATTTACATTGATGGTTAGTGACCAGCTGTTGACATGGGATTTTAAATCTTAAGCCACGTTGCCTTCATAGGTAATTGCAAAAAAATGGTTCTTATGTAACTTCCTTAAAAACAAACCGAATATATCATTGTTTGTTATGTAACAATTCACAAAAACAAGGGGATACTGTTTCTAAATCAAGGTCGTGTGTGGGTTTTAACTGGAAATGTATGTTCCCAATGTTGACCACAACAAAACACATTAGGAGATACTTGTTTTGTTTACGGATTTTCCGTCAACTAACAATTACATTTCGAATTGATAGCACGCTTTAGAACAGAACATTATTGACAAACCTCTACACATTTTAGATTTTAAGTACATAAATATTTATAAGCTACCAAGCTCTAGAGGAACATTCAATTTTCTTAAACCGATACCTATTTCAGATAGTAATATTCTCATAAATATTAAAGGTTTCAGAAATAACTAATACATATAGGTACTTACTTAGATACTCACTCTTTCTTTAATACAAGATTTACTGAGAGAAGAGCAAAAATATGTATTTATTTTTTAACAGAAGTAACATTGATCTGAAAGATAAGTAATTTCCGATTGTATTGCTTAACTTATTTCATACAATTAACCTTGATAAGATTGCCAACCGTATTATTGGACAAAGCAATTACTTCCGAAGTTTTTGGAATTACTATGATTATTATCAATCATTTTGTGTTTATATAGCTCATTTGCAAAATTGCTACTAAAAATACAAGTTCCGGTCGAAAAAACGGTCCCCATCAAGAATTTAGTTTAGCCTTTTGAAGCGGCTTTTATGAAATTACACGACTATGACTTCTATGGGGTAAAGTTTAAAGTTGACATTGCAATTTCGCATTTGAAGTCACCGATCCGTTTCGACGTCACGGAACGCTGCCGTGGTTCCGTGGAACAATTGTGTCGTGTGTGTACCTGATTATACTACTACAGGATCAAAACGTTGAGTAGTTTATTATGCGGCAGTAACATGTTCCCATAAGAGTAGAATAAACTCAATTTATTACTCGTACGATAATACGATATCAGCTTAACTATGACATTGATAAGGGAATATTATTTTAATTAAAATGTGAAATATTTTTGATACTGAACTGATACGAAATGAGCATATACAAAGCACTGTATGTACGCAATAGCATTTTAAACGTCAGTCAATATATTCGCATATTATGCGTATTAATTAATGTATGACAACTCAATATGGATTAGAATATACAACACGCACATTGTCTTTGTATTGGAATGAGACTTCTGGGCACATTTCCATGACATTGATGCGGATCTATACGTTTACTTTGATATTTAGTACCTCGTTCTTTGTATAATGGTACTACGTCATAACTTATTGTATTTCCTACATTCATTGATGACTTTGTAACAATTTCTTACATAAGTCAAGATTAATATATCACGGTACATAACTAAATAACATTACTAAAGATTCCCGAAAGGTTAAACTGTAGACTGTAATGCACATTTCACTAATCTGACACTTTTTGCCAATTAACATTGCAGTTTTTGCAACATCAGACACTAATCTGGACTTCGTACTTTCACGTACTGAGGTTTTCGAAATCATAAAGCCCCAATATTACATTACGCTAGATGAGATCGTTATTGCTTAATGGAGCACCTTTTAAAGTGTTACCGAAACAAATTGAATGGTCAAGGTCTCTTTCTAGTTAGACACCGTACTATTGTTATATGTTCACACTTTATATTAGATCTGAGAACCATGCAAGGTAACGTCTGAAATTAGTGTGAAGCATGAAAAATGTATAGATGACCGTTCACATAAATACTTACAGTGTTATTTTCTTGTCGGTTTGTTTGTTGTTTAACCCGCGAACACAATGTATTTTCTATTGTGTCTCTTAAACCAGCAGATAAGAGGTTAATAGCAAGGAACTAGTAGCCATATAAGTGCTAATATGAAATTAAAATAACGTAACCAATTCGATTTTAAACTTGACCAAATACCATCACTTGGCTCCACACTTTTGTATATGTATAGCACGAGCTTTATCCACTATTTATCGCTTAATAATAACGTTTAAAACGAGAATTCGACTGAAACTTAATTTTCCAATGGTCTTCACCAAATAAGGGACAGTTGTAAGGTACCTTAAAAAAATACAGTGATAAAAAACATGAAAACGTGATCTTCATATAAATTAGAAAATTGATTGCTCTTGCAAGTCATTTTACAAGTCCATAAACACGATGGGATTCTACCTGTTAGATTATAAGTAAGAACAACTTTAATATATAATTGGTATGTATATGTTGGTACTGAGTCATTTGTTTGGTTCACTAGTAGACTTCATTCAAAGGATTTGGAATTGAAACTCCTCAATGAATCCGATGAATAGGACGTACATAGGTACGTACACTTGAATGGAGAAGACTCTTGTCATTCTGTTCTGTTCATTCATTGAAGAAGAGATGCGGACATTAAAAAAAGATAATGTGAAATTAAACAATTGTCTTGGTAGTTGATCATATTGTGGATATGATGGAAACGCGAGATTTTGAGTTTTATTCTCAAGTCGGTTATAAAGTTGCTGAGTATTGTCTTTTCAGAAGTTAAAGTGATTTTAAAAAAATAATAATAATTTCAAGATCAAATTCACCGAGAGCAAAATTTGACGTTCACCAATTAAAAACACATTGCATGATTACAACACATTATCGTGAGTATTGTAATTAAAATATCAGCAATTGTACAATCGATTGTTGTGAACGATGTAAATGATTTATTTATTGATTGTCTCGCAAGATGTCGTTCAAGGGCGTCATGCTTGGTGAAGCAGACACTTCCACAATAGTCAATTCTTAAGTACTTGCAATCGTGTCATCTGAATCACCTGACTATTGATTACTATCTGTCGTCATACCTACATTAGCAATTTAAATAAAAATATAAAATATCTACCAACAAAATATTTATAAAAACTTCCAAACTGATAGGAGAATCATTAAAAGTACATTACTCGATTCAAATTCATGTTTAACGACCTAAATGTTTTAGTTTGATCAAATATTATATCTTTGTACTAAAACGTTCGGTTTGTAAAACTGCATATTCAAGTTGGTCTCATTATACTCCCACTGCCGTGTTCAAGGACATATCCTTTACAGCCGGTATACGAAACGGCAATGAACGTCGAACAAAACAATGTGTGTTTTATAACAACACACACGTGAAGTCTCTTGTTCTAGATTTGCAGAAAACAGTTATCTTCGGTTAGACTGACGCTGTACGTTCCGATCTGTTGTGATTACCCACCACGCGACACCTTATCATAGATAACAATCACTCCCATCTCAGTATCGTACTGTACTAGACTGTTCCTGATTTAGATTTATTCTATTCACGTGTTATTCTTATTTAAATTATGAAACAAGTTATCTATCAATAACTTTGAGTGAAAACTGTCCACACAAGTGACTATTATGATACAGTGATGTAATACGTTGTGTTGTTATTTAATTGCAATGTTTATAAATATATAGACGAGAATAAATACTAGGGACATGGCTTCCACAGCAATTATCCTGTTAAAGTAGTACACTATGTAGTACCTATCGTCCCAATTCAAAATAATTACATATATAGATGAAATAACAAAGTTATAATGTACCGGCAGGTAAGTAATATCTCCACGTCCCTATAACTATATGTGACAAAACAGTCGGGTAATAAAAGTTTGTTTACCTTCGACTCTTGCATCTCCTTTTCAATTTCAGGTTCGGACACTTTTTAAACACAGAAAACGAAACACCATCTAAAAAACCCATGACCGTTCATTTAACATCACATATTTATCACAAGAGTGGAGGTAAAGTAGTATTTTATCACAGATGTTGTAGTGCGCTAGTGTGGCGGCATGCGCCGTGACTAAGCGATTAGCGCGAGCACGGAGACTGTAGGCCTGCCGGCATCAGCGGGCCCCGCGGAGTCCGCGCGACAGCTGAGCGCGTCGCCTGTTCGCTCTCCACGTCCCTGCACGTTGCACTTCACTGAACGTGCCGCGTTCACTAAGCCACTACTGCATTTTTTCGTGACGTACTGCAGGGTNNCCAGAATAATGTCAACAAAACTCGTTCGTGTATTCAATTTTAAATAAAGAATAAAAAATAAAACTAAAAGACGCTGTCAGCGATCGTTTTTTTACCAGTTGAATTTTTCAGTCACACCGTATACACTCATTACCTAAAACCGCATAAAAATTATAAAACAGTTTCCCCTTTCGAATAAAAACAAATAAAATATATATTTTATAAGTGAATTATAATATAGTAAGTATGTTTTTCACAAATATTTTTTTGTAGATAGGTATAAGAATTTCATGTGTTTTAGGAAGTGCACCCAAAAGGTGGACAGGCGACCTAATTAAACGCCCCGAAGGCTACCCACAGACCAAAGTCATAGAAAGCTGTTGCGCTAGATGCAGGTCGCTTCCAATAAACCAATCTGGAAGTAAATCTGGGAGGTCTATGTTCAGTCGTGGACTGATATGATGATAAGAATTTGACGGGATTGTTTTTGTTGACAGTAAAATTAGTGAAGATGGATTGTGCTTTCTGCAACCGTACGATGGAGGGCTGCGCGTCCATAAAGTGCAGTCTTTGTGCGTCGCAGTACCACTTGGAGTGCGTGAGCAGTGAGCACCTGGTGCCGAGCACGAACACCTGGCGGTGCTGCCGCTGCGAGTCTCTCAACTCCGCCGCCACACAGCCCAAGATCGACACTGCCGTCCGCGTGTAGAATGTAACTTTGTTGTAACTGGTAAATTGATTGTGAACTTCCCACCAAGGCATATTTGGAAATAAATGTATTTTGCTTTACAGTGAATTCTTGTTTCTATACTGCTAGGAAAAGCGTGTAGGTAGCTAATTCATTTACATAAGTATGGTAAATGAGAAGTCATGACTAGGTAGTATTTCCATAAATGAGTGTAAATTAAAACTGCTACTATAAAATACGCTATAAATAAATATCGAAATAAGTGAGTAGTTGGATAGGTGTATTTTGTGTATTTGTACGTCCAATCAGTGACAGCTCCGCATACCAACCTCTAGATGAAAATGACGTTTCATTAAAATGTTACCGTTGACTTTTTTTATTTTGATCCATACATAATCATATTATTGTATTAGTAAACAGAAGTCCTAAACGACTCGTTCACCACTACTAGGGTCATTCATCACATCGCATGTCATCAACCATCAATCGATACGTTCATGTTTTTCCACTAGCCCTATAAAAATAAGGTATGAATCCGTCTCACCTGTTCGCTTGTATTTCCTGTAACGAGTTTTCCATGACTACACAATACGACCAAACATACACAGGTAGCTACACAGGTACATGAAAGGTTTGGACTGTTTTAATACCTACGTAGAATGCATAGTGCAGGAGGCTATGCTTTCAAGTCGTCGTACTAACGAGACGTGTATGAATAAACCAAACTGCCAGCCAATTAAAGCGGTCGGCAAGCATGCAGCTAATCATGAACGGCTATAATGTCTACGGCTATTTATTTTGTCCACGCTGCATGCAATTATATCGGCGACCTCGATCGTCACAATAATACTGGAAACAATGGCTCCTTTGTTACATCGAAAATAAGCAGGCAGGTAAATTAATACACACCCTTTGAAAAGATCTTTATGGAAATGGCCGTGGAGCTTAATATTTCATTTTGTTGATTAGGGAGGATCAATGTTGAAATTTGACTCAGTTTACTCCTACGAACTGAAACAAAATTCCTACTTTAAAATTAAAATAACCGCACTACTTTACTAAATAATTTTCAAACAACTTCCTTGTAAAAGTCTATAATTTGCTTGATCCAAACGCAAAGCTTCGTGGCTAATGTAAAATATTCGCAAACCGCACAGCTTGTCATTACGAAAGCGTCGGCTCCGTCGTTTGCCTTTCAGTCAACCCTCATTAATTCTAAGATTATCCCTCATTTGCCTAAGACCGCAGCTTAGCGTGAATACGATAGAGCAACACCTTTTATTTATTATGTAAACTTGCGCATCAACTGCGTCATCGTCCGAAGTACTTATGTATCATCATAATATTTGTGTATTTTTATTGATCACACATTCATGTATTAAATTAAAAGCCAGTGGTTACCTCCAATATGAAATTAAAGCTAGTAGGTAGGTAACTCCAATATGAATTATTGGTTTAGGGTCTGAGAATTATATTGTTTACATAAAATAATAAATATTATGATCGTTTTTCGTAGCACATTACTTTGGTGACTAATTAGTTATGTATTCGTATAATCATATTCCAAGAATACTGTATAGTACACAACCGAACTTGATTGAAGTAAATATAGAAAATAGGGACGATTACGTCTTATGAAATTATTCCTAAAATTCTTCTTATTATACCTACATTCGGTACTCGTACTAGCAGATTTATTCAATGCTTTCCACTTAAATACTTTCAATAACAAAACAATGAATCACTAAGTCAGGAATAATTGGAATAGAGTGAGCTTACTCCTGATTCCAATTAGCAAGCTAAGGTAAGGAATTAAGCCTGATTGATCGATCGTTCGTCCCTACAAAACGAGATACCTCCGGCTATGAAGCAGCACCTACATTCTGCCTACACTATTCCTTCGAGAAATACAATATGTGTGACGTGCATGGATGGGGAAGTTATTTCTGTATGTATTATTTTAGCTCAACAAACAATACCATCGTGTACTTGCTAACATGTAATACAAACTTACGTAGAAGTTCAACGTTCATAGCAAATTAGCAGCGTTGTATAACAGCTGGTCGTCAATGGCATTGCTGAGGACTATGTGCTAATAACTCCGGTGTGTGGGCGAACCGGTTCCGCGCCGAGGCATCTCGATTCAACCGGCTTCTCTGCGACAAGGCTAGGGCTTTACTTGGCTACTTTCAGGTTCAATTTACTTGTGAACCTTAACAAAGTATTTAAATGAACTAGCTTTTATCGTGGAGCACAACTTTATTGGTAAAACATTTCAACATGTGTGAGGTAGATAATTCTTTGCTGATAGTTTTACTAAAGATTGTTTGGAATTTACCTCTAATATTTAAAGTGTTTGTTATACATGATGTCATTGACACTGATACTAAAATCCCTACAGAGTAAAGTTCAAACTGATCCCACATGCATAAACAACAGGCTTAGAACATGTGCACTAGTAACTAGTAACACATACAATCTTTAGCACTCGGCGCTGTGCAATGTAGGTCGTCATGCTGTTTCGACAATGAGAGTAAACATAGCGTATCAACGGTTTATTACCCCGTGTAACATAAAACGAAAAGAATTGGAAATCTTTGATATTCGCACTGCATTTTTATGCACTAAGCAGTAAAATATATGTGACTGTGACTACTCGTTTTACGGTTTCTATAAATAATGGTATCGTTATTTACAATTTTGACTTTGATTTGCCGTCTCGTTGTATCTCAAACATTATTGACTTTCCGAAAATCTACATTATTATAGTGTCTATAATAGTTAGTAACATATATGTCTACTTTACGTATTTCGAAGACTTATTTTAAACAGATTTTCACAATTCGCATCAATACAATCAACGTGTGTCAAGTTATTTGATTAGTAAGAATAACATCTTTTGACTTTCCGCTACACTGCGGACATCTCTCGCAGGGAAACACTGATGAAAACTGACTATTTTAAGAATTCAATCCAATTAATAAAAAAGAACGATCTTAAGTGAAAAACCCAGTGCTGTTTTTGTCTGATAGAATACGAGGCATCTTGATTCGCAAAATGCGTTCCAACCGTTTGACGACGGCGTTGCAGCATGACTCATTCAAATGTATTGATGGGAGGTAGTTCCGTGATTCCGTAACTGGTGTTAGTAAACAAAGTACAAATTAACCGAACACCGTGTTTGCGCAATAATTTAATAACCTCAATATATTTGCCATGTATCTGATGTCGCATTATATTTTCGAAGGATCTTCTGAGAAACTAACGCAAACGTTTCTAAACACATGTATTGTACGTACCTACTTATTATTTATTTTATTCACGTTTTCCTTATAGGTAAAAACATTACGACTTTAAGGAAAAATATTAGTAAAAAAACTTCTATGTTAAATAAAAATCCTTTTCTATTATTTTTCCTGATTCAATCAGTCGTATTCGAAGTAAACTTTTATTCTACGGGTTTGAAACCTTTTGGGCTTACTTAGAAATGAATATGCATAAATACGATTTGTATATTAGCTATTGAGTGAATTTAATAATTCTGGGATGGCCCTGCTTTGTGTGTCAATACATTAACAAACATTTCATACACATATCAAGAGGCTCATAGAAAAATTATCCTTAAATTAAATTCAGTCATTCTATGGACGCGACCCATTTGATCCCTTCACGAGTGGACTCGGAAAACCCAGACCAAAGACTTTCAGGATATTGAATTTGTCGGGTTATTCGATAACTGAACAAATTCGATGTACCGTACCCATAGAGAAGGGTCGCTCTCCCCAATAGTTATAATTCAGATAAATCGGACAAATTGAAATTGGGACACATTATCGAAAACGTTGTATGTAGATACGTGCTCTGGGTACTAGTAACGCAATCATTGACCGTGGCTTTGAAGCCTTATGACGTAGGAGTGAGGGCTAATTTTATAGTAGTAATGTCTACTCTTTCAATTTAGGTTCAAGTTGTTTGTTAGCTTATTGTGGGAAGCAACATATGTTCACGCTAGCTCAGTACGACTTTTAACGCGTTGTGCACTAGCTTCACTCGATTCGTTGCGAAAATCCTTTCATGGAGTAGTCAGGCTATTTCGTAATGTCAAACTTTCCACAGTAGCATTATTCATAAATGGAGCATGACACATCCTCCGTTATTCGATGTTCGGCATTGACCTGCGACAACACAATAAGCTCCTTTCACTTTAAAAGGGTATAATTAAGGTCCAATAACTTTTTGTTCGATTCAAAATGTTTTTACAACAGAAAATACTTCAATCTTGTTCGTTTGCCGTTAATTTGTTGTATTTTTTTACTAAATTTGAATAATGATGTTGGATGTTTTTGTGATTGTGATCACGTAGGATATTCCCATTTGAAACTTGTCTATATTCTGATGTCATCTGGATGACGCACACAGATTAAAGAAAGCTTATACACTTCTTTATAATAATGGAGTCACTGTGGGCTGCGACTTGCCAAGATTAGCACTTGGAGATTACTCGTATGACAGCATATTTACATTGATGGTTAGTGACCAGCTGTTGACATGGGATTTTAAATCCTAAGCCACGTTGCCTTCATACTTAATTGCAAAAAATTGGTTCTTATGTAACTTCCTGAAAAACAAACCTAATATATCATTTTTGTTATGTAACAATTCACAAAAACAAGGGGATACTGTTTCTAAATCAAGGTCGTGTGTGGGTTTTAACTGGAAATGTATGTTCCCAATGTTGACCACAACGAAACACATTAGGAGATACTTATTTTGTTTACGGATTTTCCGTCAACTAACAATTACATTTCGATTTGATAGCACGCTTAGAACAGAACATTATTGACAAACCTCTACACATTTTAGATTTTAAGTACATAAATATTTATAAGCAACCAAGCTCTAGAGGAACATTCAATTTTCTTAAACCGATACCTATTCCAGATAGTAATATTCTCATAAATATTAAAGGTTTCAAAAATAACTAATACATATTGGTACTTACTTAGATACTCACACTTTCTTTAATACAAGATCTACTGTGAGAAGAGCAAAAATATGTATTTATTTTTTAACAGAAGTAACATTGATCATGAAGATAAGTAATTTCCGATTGTATTGCTTAACTTATTTCATACAATTAACCTTGATAAGATTGCCAACCGTATTATTGGACAAAGCAATTACTTCCGAAGTTTTTGGAATTACTATGATTATCAATCATTTTGTGTTTATATAGCTCATTTGCAAAATTGCTACTAAAAATACAAGTTCCGGTCGAAAAAACGGTCCCCATCAAGAATTTAGTTTAGCCTTTTGAAGCGGCTTTTATGAAATTACACGACTATGACTTCTATGGGGTAAAGTTTAAAGTTGACATTGCAATTTCGCATTTGAAGTCACCGATCCGTTTCGACGTCACGGAACGCTGCCGTGGTTCCGTGGAACAATTGTGTCGTGTGTGTAGGTACCTGATTATACTACTACAGGATCAAAACGTTGAGTAGTTTATTATGCGGCAGTAACATGTTCCCATAAGAGTAGAATAAACTCAATTTATTACTCGTACGATAATACGATATCAGCTTAACTATGACATTGATAAGGGAATATTATTTTAATTAAAATGTGAAATATTTTTGATACTGAACTGATACGAAATGAGCATATACAAAGCACACACGCAATAGCATTTTAAACGTCAGTCAATATATTCGCATATTATGCGTATTAATTAATGTATGACAACTCAATATGGATTAGAATATATAACACGCACATTGTCTTTGTATTGGAATGAGACTTCTGGGCACATTTCCATGACATTGATGCGGATCTGTACGTTTACTTTGATATTTAGTACCTCGTTCTTTGTATAATGGTACTACGTCATTACTTATTGTATTTCCTACATTCATTGATGACTTTGTAACAATATCTTACATAAATCAAGATTGATATACCACGGTACATAAAACAACAGAACTAAAGTGTCTCAAAAGCCTAAACTGCAACTGTAATGCACATTTCACTAAACTGACACTTTTTGCCAATTAAGATTGCACTTGTTACAACACCAGACACTAATCTGGACTTCGTACTTTCACGTACTGAGATTTTCGAAATCATAAAGCCCCAATATTACATTACGCTAGATGAGATCGTTATTGCTTAATGGAGCACCTTTTAAAGTGTTACCGAAACAAATTGAACGGTCAAGGTCTCTTTCTAGTTAGACACCGTACTATTGTTATATGTTCACACTTTATATTAGAACTGAGAACCATGCAAGGTAACGTCTGAAATTGGTGTGAAGCATGAAAAATTTATAGATGACCGTTCACATAAATACTTACAGTGTTATTTTCTTGTCGGTTTGTTTGTTGTTTAACCCGCGAACACAATGTATTTTCTATTGTGTCTCTTAAACCAGCAGATAAGAGGTTTAATAGCAATGAAATAGTAGCCATATGAGTGCTAATATAAATTAAAATAACGTAACCAATTCAATTTTAAACTTGACCAAAGACCATCACTTGGCTCTTTGTATATGTATAACACGATATCTAACCACTATTTATCGCTTAATAATAACGTTTAAAACGCGAATTCGACTGAAACTTAATTTTGCAATGGTCTTCACCAAATAAGGGACAGTTGTAAGGTACCTTAAAAAAATACAGTTATAAAAAACATGAAAACGTGATCTTCATATAAAAAAGAAAATTGATTGCTCTTGCAAGTCATTTTACAAGTCCATAAACACGATGGGTTTCTACCTGTTAGATTATAAGTAAGAACAACTTTAATATATAATTGGTATGTATATGTTGGTACTGAGTCATTTGTTTGGTTCACTAGTAGACTTCATTCAAAGGATTTGGAATTGAAACTTCTCAATGAATCCGATGAATAGGACGTACATAGGTACGTACACTTGAATGGAGAAGACTCTTGTCATTCTGTTCTGTTCATTCATTGAAGAAGAGATGCGGACATTAAAAAAAGATAATGTGAAATTAAACAATTGTCTTGGTAGTTGATCATATTGTGGATATGATGGAAACGCGAGATTTTGAGTTTTATTCTCAAGTCGGTTATAAAGTTGCTGAGTATTGTCTTTTCAGAAGTTAAAGTGATTTTAAAAAAATAATAATAATTTCAAGATCAAATTCACCGAGAGCAAAATTTGACGTTCACCAATTAAAAACACATTGCATGATTACAACACATTATCGTGAGTATTGTAATTAAAATATCAGCAATTGTACAATCGATTGTTGTGAACGATGTAAATGATTTATTTATTGATTGTCTCGCAAGATGTCGTTCAAGGGCGTCATGCTTGGTGAAGCAGACACTTCCACAATAGTCAATTCTTAAGTACTTGCAATCGTGTCATCTGAATCACCTGACTATTGATTACTATCTGTCGTCATACCTAAATTAGCAATTTAAATAATTTCCGGCACAAAATATAAAATATCTACCAACAAAATATTTATAAAAACTTCCAAACTGATAGGAGTATCATTAAAAGTACATTACTCGATTCAAATTCATGTTTAACGACCTAAATGTTTTAGTTTGATCAAATATTATATCTTTGTACTAAAACGTTCGGTTTGTAAAACTGCATATTCAAGTTGGTCTCATTATACTCCCACTGCCGTGTTCAAGGACATATCCTTTACAGCCGGTATACGAAACGGCAATGAACGTCGAACAAAACAATGTGTGTTTTATAACAACACACACGTGAAGTCTCTTGTTCTAGATTTGCAGAAAACAGTTATCTTCGGTTAGACTGACGCTGTACGTTCCGATCTGTTGTGATTACCCACCACGCGACACCTTATCATAGATAACAATCACTCCCATCTCAGTATCGTACTGTACTACACTGTTCCTGATTTAGATTTATTCTATTCACGTGTTATTCTTATTTAAATTATGAAACAAGTTATCTATTAGTAACTTTGAGTGAAAACTGTCCACACAAGTGACTATTATGATGCAGTGATGTAATGCGTTGTGTTGTTATTTAATTGCAATGTTTATAAATATATAGACGAGAATAAATACTAGGGACATGGCTTCCACGGCAATTATCCTGTTAAAGTAGTACACAGTGTAGTACCTATCGTCCCAATTCAAAATAATTACATATATAGATGAAATAACAAAGTTATAATGTACCGGCAGGTAAGCAATATCTCCACGTCCCTATAACTATATGTGACAAAATAAAAGTTTGTTTACCTTCGACTCTTGCATCTCCTTTTCAATTTCAGGTTCGGACACTTTTTAAACACAGAAAACGAAACACCATCTAAAAAACCCATGACCGTTCATTTAACATCACATATTTATCACAAGAGTGGAGGTAAAGTAGTATTTTATCACAGATGTTGTAGTGCGCTAGTGTGGCGGCATGCGCCGTGACTAAGCGATTAGCGCGAGCACGGAGACTGTAGGCCTGCCGGCATCAGCGGGCCCCGCGGAGTCCGCGCGACAGCTGAGCGCGTCGCCTGTTCGCTCTCCACGTCCCTGCACGTTGCACTTCACTGAACGTGCCGCGTTCACTAAGCCACTACTGCATTTTTTCGTGACGTACTGCAGGGTTCCCTCGTGCGATTATTCAAGTAGTCACCGCGACCGCGTCACACCGCGTGCCACTGATCTCGTCGCTGAGACATGTGTTAGCTCTGCGCGCGCGCTCACCTACGACTACGCCGTGTCGCACGATGACAGTTAACATTTAAACGGTTGTTTTATTTAAAGTTAAATATGAGACCTTCTATGTCGATTTTACTTCCATACTGTCACATAGCGACCATACCATCAAATTAATTAACAAACATTTTATGTAAGTACACGCTCGTTGAAATTGTTTGTTTTTGGTAAATATTTGAAGCATGATACCCAATTATAATTATCTTAACTGCAGGTGCTTTGACTGAAGTGGTGAATAGGCAGTGTATAACGTAAATGGGTTGCTACTTTCTATGAGTTCACTTGTAGTTGTAAGTGCATTACGTGGTGAATTATCAATGTTATACTAATATTGGAAAACATCGCACTGTCTATATTTTGGAACAACATTACTCACACATACTGTGGTGTCTACGTATGTTTCTATTTAAGTGTGACGAATTGTAAATTCTAGACACTGTTTCACCACTCTGTTAATAGGTAACTAAATTCATCGACTATGACTGTCTCTGGTATAAGTTGAAGAAGATCGCCAACTAATATATTTTAGTTCTTAGAACTCATCGTACACAATGGGAATTTACTATTGTATATATTTGTTATGACCTCATTTCAGTTACCTTAATATTACTACAATTATAAATATAAGTGTCCACTTAAATACAATTGTAAATTGATTAACCATGAACCTTATACTTAAACATTTCTTGTAACTTAAATATTCATCGTATTTATCTTTTTAATAATACAGAGTACATTTATTTTATGTTTGAACAATTATTACGTATGTGTAATAAATCTCCTTTTCTATATCTAGGCCGTATTTTATTGGAAACATAGTACTTACGTACACACATGCATATTTTATGAGTTTCTAACAACTTGAAACATAAATTAGGAGTATATGTTTTCCATTACTTTTGTGGCATAAATCTTTAATAAAACCGAGTTTTAATTTAACCACTATTATTTACCTTCTAGATTCTCGAGGGATCGAACAAAGAAATGTTTTATTTATTAAGTCTGCCATTCACTGTTGTTTGTGTGAATAAATAAAATATAATATCTTGTTTAATTAAAATATCTAATTTTTATACACCAGTAAGCTCGACGGTATCAATCGACTTGCATACGTCGACATAAAATCGCCCAATTTGGCCAACTATCAATAAGTACAACGAAAACGACATCATTAAAATCTGTCAAGCCGTTTAGGAGATGAACGTACAGACATGAGCGCAGTCAAGACATCTAGATAGAAATAAGAACAGTAAGTACAAACACAGGCAAACTAGAACTTATGTAAATTAAGATATCAGATTTAAAATTCAAGATAAAATTGTGACATCATACCCATGAGTCACAAAGTAACTTGTTAAAAATAGTACCGGTTTACCTCATTAGTGGTTACAAGTGGGATTACTGAAATAAAGGACCTGAATTTGATAGGGTCGAGCAAAATATTATTGGAATTTCCGATTTCTAAAGGGTCCTGAATATGAAGCAGGAATTCTAAAACAGTATTCGGTAACACATTCGACAATACCATGACACACGGACGTGTTACGTCATAGCAAACGCCAAATAATCGAATAACAATTGATCCACCTTACTAAAATCGAAGGTCCAAAAACTAACGTGCATATATCGAATGATTTTTTTTATTTTTATTTATATCGAATGTTAATCATTCGACGATACCCAGATTTTTTATAAGTACTGGTGCGTGTTGTTGACGAAATGGAAAAATACAGTATACCTATTAGTATACTGCTTTTTGTACATTATATTAACTTTTGCCTCGTTGGCCGAGTGGTTGCAAGTGCGGGTTTGTTGTTGTTGTCAATTGTTGGGACGTTTTTGGTTTTTCGAAAAATTCTCAGTAGTAGCACGGAGTCTGGAAATGTGCCCGGTATATGGCAATAGACTCACCACCTATTACATGGGACTTACAACATAAATTGTGAAAAGTGGGTGTACATTGTATAGTGCCATTACGTGCCATAATGTGCACCTTTGCCTACCCCTTCGGGGATAAAAGGCGTGACGGTATTGTATATATTAACTTCTGTCGACCCCTTTGTCATGTTATGTCATGATGTCATGTCAAAAATGGAACTGTTCACTTGAACCCTTCCTTTGATATAATTGTAACAAAGCACAGCTAAGTTTCTGATCAATTCTTTGTTGGCCTTTTGTCAAACTAAACTTCTTTGCAAACTGGTGTCAAAGGTCTTAAAGAATATTCAATAGGGATTTCAATATTCAATTTAACGGATATATAAAATGGTACTGTCATTGAACTTTAATTGCTTAAAAAGTTAGAAACAAAATGTTTCAAAACTTTAAAGGACTCTAACTTCTGTTTCGTGGTTGTGCAATATATTTTTCAATAGCAAAATAGACATTTAATTGTTTTTTTTTTTAGTTCGACATATTATTCATAAGAATAATCGTCTTTAATAAAAATTTGTTCAATCTGAAAATCCAGCCTAATCCTGTTTTTTTCCAAGTGATCACGAATAAATAATGACACAACATCAACGTGACGCCTTTTACCCCCGAAGAGGTAGACAGAGGTGTACACAAAGCACGTAATGCCGCTATATACAATGTATACTTACTATTCACCATTTGTGTTATAAGTCCCTTGTGGGTGAATCTATTCCCATATTCCAGACTCCGTACTACTACTGAGATTTTTTCGAAAAACTAAAAAAAGCCTAGTATTTCTTTGCTCGACCCGGAAATCGAACCCGAGACCTCTTGTCGAGTCGCACTTGCGACCACACGACCAACGAGACAATCATAAATAATGATGTATAATATACCTATTCCTGTACAATACAGATGTTTTGTTAATGTAATAATTTTCCAATCAACATTTAGTAAATCACCTGTCACAACTTGAAACAAACATATTAACGTTGATGCACCTTCATTAGCTAAGTTGTTAATGGACATGTTCCAGGAGGGAACAAGCCAGCCATTTTGCGTAATTTGTCATGTCGACAACATCCAACGGACTGCTTGTCATCCTGAACGAGATTATCAATAGTTGAATGAATTGGTAGTCGAGTGGTTTCAACATAGGAACTATATATGTATAGTACGACAAACATCTCAAATATTTTCACCGATATGATGATCAAACTTTTTTTACAGGATAAAAAAGGGGGCAAACGAAGAGATGATCACTTTTAATGGTAAGCAGTGAGTAATACATAATTGTAACCCTGATCATAGGTAATACGAATGTATGTGTACTGTGTAGATAATACGAGTACATGAACATACTTAGCCACATACAAGTTGCTACAACCAAATTAATGTAATTACTGGACGTCGACATCCCTAGAGGGTAAGGACTTTGCCTAATAAGTGCCTATCTAGTCTAGCCAGGTCTCGAGACACTATGTACTGTCGTTCAGTAAATGCAACACATATAAATACTACATAAAATATTATAAATAGTTGCCTAGAAGTTCAAGAATAATGCCATGAAGTATGATATACCGCACGAGTTATAACGTCAATGACTTCATTAATAAGGATTAGTAAAATAATGTTTATTTATATAGTTATTTTTCGTAGCGGTAGATACCTATATAAGTTGTTAGAAACTAAGTATTCATGCATAAAAAAAAGATTTACAAAGGTGAAATAAGAACTACTTAAAAGACATTGGATAACGTAGGGCCCACCTCTCATTAGATATAAGATACCCCTCAATGGATAGGCATTCTTATGCAGAATAAAACTTAGTATTTACAACTAAGATCAAAACTCCCATTACTAAATGTCTATAATAATTGCAATTCTCATCATCTAATGTGACTCTTTAAGTAATATTTTGACTTTGACGACATACAATAAGTAAACAAAATGACAAAAACAACACAATGATCCAGCAAAATAAACAAGCTAATATCTTATTTCTTTTTATTTAGTATGTGGCAAATGTCTAGATGATTTATTACATACGATCACAATCTGACTTAGGTACAAGTCGCACAGCTACAGGAGTGTTGCAACGCATTGACTTGCAGATCATTGCATTCACTGACGTATCGACTGAAGATTGCAATTTCATTTCACGCCGCTCTTTCATAAGATTTGAAAGCCTACTGCTTTGAGTATCGAGTCAGCCTGGAAATCGATTGAAAGTATCGATACCGTACTTATACGTTGTGTTGGACTAGTTTACGAAAAAGCAAAAATTCTCTTTGAGCCTTTTCCACTAATATAGCCATTACGGCGGAAAAATTCAATATGAATTGGAGATGTTGCTAGAACGTTCGACTATATTTGATTTAATGGACTATTGAACGTGGTTTGGATTTAAACCGTACTAATACTTTCAGGTTTACTTTTATAAAAGCTAACTTTACATTCAATAAAATTATAAAGTATTTTAATTCAAATAACTCGGGTTGTGGTTTGTGGCTCACAGCCAAACATCTCGACCTCGAAACTTAAACTTGACCCTTATTCGTAATTACCACTTATTTGGAAATACATCGATAAATTCCTTATTTAATTGGGCTATCAATAACTCATATTAAGGGCCTAATTTGATTGATGTTAACAAAAAACCTAATGATAAGTAAATAATTTCCAGAATCGAATTAACTATTGTCCGATTTATCGAATCATAACTCGTTGGTACTCGTATATTGGTATTATGAACTGGAATTGGAATTTTACGCATGGAATTTTACCGTTTATAAAAGAGATATTTTAGAAAATACCATATGAACACAAAATATTTTTTGCTTAACATGTCAAATACATTATCATGTATATGAAATCCATAACAGCTACAATCCTGCTTATCTCTCTGTGCAAGTAGAACGTAACGTTTCATAAACGTTTATATTTACGATTACGAAATCTGAAATGCTTAGAACAATTTTGCTCAACCAACATTTTATTAAAATAACTTTTTCAGCTGCCATTATTAGATAAGTACGTTTCGGCTTTGTTAAAGGGCTTTTACGAAAACAAACAGTTTTACAAAGCCCAGTCCATTACAATCTTATTACCTACCTACTCATAATTTTGAATTTAAGTAACGTTTTTAATTCACTTTTTCAGTAAAGCTGAGGTAAGTAATATTAGATTACAAGATTTGGTACTTTATTTTCATGAAAAATAATAAGAAAATATAAGTATTTTATTCCCTGAAGGCTCAGGGGCAAATACAACACACATATCTAACACGTACGGGTGTTATAAAGTAGGGACTCATTTATTTTTATGTCGGAACACAGTTCTAGGCTTTTACATGAGAGTTTAAGAATCGGACAACTCAGTAAGAAACTCTTCACTCGATTACGAGATGGAAACGAATTAAATGCATTTCTCATATAAGTGAACAAACTCTGTAACTATGCATATTCTTATAAAAATAAAAATTTCTATCGAATCTCTTTCGAAATCATAGCCTTAGTCTAGCCAGTTGTGCTTTCGACCACTCGACTTACAAACTTATATCGCGATAAAAACCGACTAAGTATGGAACAAGTTCAAGTGGGCAACCTTGAAAGTTTTATTTCTGGCCAGTTTATAAGATATCCGGCTGCGGTAGCTTCCTTATCTGAGTTTAGCTTTAATATCTACGCTTTACAAACGCAAATATCTACCGAAATATTTCATTCTAGATTTACTTTTGAAGATAGATATAAACTACGGAATTTAGGTATAATATACTCTTGTTACTTAGTCTTCAAGACTCCTAACGTAAATAACTGTTGCACTACAATCAGTTTAGACAAATATTTTCGACTATACTCTTAAAATGAGGAAAACTAAACGTTTTTCCAATCCCAGACTTAGTTTATTTTTACTTACTTACATCTAGGTATGTAACTACATACTACATTTAAACATAAAAAATATGTGACCCTTATAACGTACACATATTACGTTTTTACAAAAGTAATTTCACTTCCTTAAAAGCATACATCATAGTTCTGTGTTGTGTGTTCATTTATTATCTAATTAATTCTAAAAACATAAAGCAAAGTACAGCAAGCTTTTATTAAATGTTTCGCGAAGGCAACCGATGTGTGCAACATGAGTGCACCGTTTATTAAATTCTGAATAATATTTCTCAACCTCACCTGGGTCGGAAGGCTTGTTATGAAAATGTAGATGTAGCATGAGGCATTACACTGAGACGGTGACTTTCATTTCAGCCAAATTTGACGGCAGCCCCGCAATATCGAAGCCGTCACAACTTATTACCAGATCATTTATAACTCGGTGAAATCAATTCATTAGAAGCATGGTTGATGCCGAAATTCTATACCTTCCAATTAAAAATATAAAATAGATGAAGAAAATCTTTAATGACTTTTAGAGACAAAGATAGAATGCTTTACATTTAGACTTTGGTCTACTAAATATGTAATTTGCAAACTTGAAACTTCAGTGACAAGAGCGTTAAATATGAATAAGCTAAGTTAAGAATGCTAGTAGCTTAAGAATAACGAGTCTCTGTAGTTGTTCGCAGAAAAGTAAGTAAATTAAATGTTTTATCTCCGAAAACTTTGTTGGTAAGGGAAATAATTTCTGAAGATTACCGTCTAAATTTTTTGAAACCCTTAAAAAAGCTACAACTTTGAATCAGTTTTAAGAAATCTTCCAAAGCTAATGGCTTTTACTCTTTATTTTAGTAATCGAAATAGAACTTTGAGACATAAACACTTTTAATATTTAATTAATATAAAAACATAAAAACCAATACTGTAATACCTATTAAACTGTATTTAATATATTTAAGTACAATTAAATAATAACGATCAACCTTCACAACAAATTTATAATACCTCTTAAAACATTATATCATTTTAATGCCAATAAAGAAATGAAAGTAAACTTTACTCCTGTTTTATTAGGTTCGTAATTTCAGTGGCAGTAATGCGTTATTAGTTAATTATTCGAGGGTAATAAATCGTTTTGGGAATTAATGAAGTGAATGTGATAGAATAAATAATAATAAATCAAAGAGCAGCGGCGGCCTTACCCATTGCGAGGCTCCGGGCGGCAGGTCTTTGCGAGGCCCTTTGTCCTTCGTAAAAAGTATGTGATGCGAAAGTAGGTCTGGTTGTTTGGTTTAGGTACTTGTTATGTTTGACGAGAAATACTAAAGTTATACAAATAAATAAAATTTGAGTTTTAAAAGATTTTACTTTGAAAGATTTGCAAAATTAACAAATACAGAGATGATACATTTTAAAATTGATGTTTGCGACTTTTCCTAAGACTAAAATTTTTAATTATAAAATACTTTTTACAAAAAAATAATCCGATTTCACTAAAAAAGTTAAAAATAACTTTAATTTCGGAAGTCGGTGTAACAAACAAATAATAGCGAGAAACACCGAGAAGTCGGATTATTTTTTTGTAAAAAGTATTATATTTCACACTTTTTAGTTGCGATACTCAGTATCGCAACTAAAAAAACCGGCCAAGTGCGAGTCGGACTCGCTCATGAAGGGTTCCGTAACAGCAAGTAGATGACATAATATAAAAGTTGTAAAATAACTTGGTTTTACATAGTGTTTGTATGAACGACAAAGTTATATTTGCGGTTTTTGAAAATGTTTTATTTCTCAAAAACTAATAATGATATCTCGTTCAAACCAATTTTCGTTGTTGGTTTCCATTGAAATCTACAGCATATATTTTTTTTAGTTTTCTCACTCTCTTATTTTAAAAGTTAGAGGGGGGGGGCGACACACATTTTCCACTTTGGAAGCGTCTAACTTTCAAACGATTGATTTTGACGAAAAATGGTTTTAGGAACCTTAATGTCTTTTTTAAAGACCTATCCATAGACACCCATCACGGATATGTTAGCGGAACTGATTAAAAAAAAATTTTTTTTTGAATCAGTTCCATGTATGGAGTGTCTTTTTTTGAATCAGTACCTTTAATTTTTAAATTTATTGATTTTTATTCAAAATTCGAATAGCGGTTACCAAAATACATCATCTTACAAATTTTCAACTATAGGCCCAACAGTTTCGGAAATAAATGGCTGTGACATACGGACGGACGGACAGACGAACAGACAGACATGACGAATCTATAAGTGTTCTGTTTTTTGCCATTTGGCTACGGAACCCTAAAAGTCGGTTAAAATTCTCTATCTCAATAACTACTTTATTTATTTGTATTGTCACAGTCACTTAATTAACTTTATTTTGATTTCTATGTGAGTATAAAGTTCCATTGGCCATTTCTGGTCTTCTTCATCAGTTCCACCTCTTCAAAGGTTACTTTTTGACTGTAAATGCTTCAAGTCTAGATGAATATACCAACATTACTATATAGTTCCCTATAATATTTGAAGAGTTCCCTCGATTTCTCTAAGATCCCATCATCAGATCCTAACTTGGTGACAATGGGACCACCTCAGAACTATCTACTTTCGAACAAAAAAATAATTTTGAAAATCCGTCGACAAATGACGGAGTATTCGATGACAAACATACAAAAAAAAAAAACATACAAACAGCCGAACATAGTACCTCCTCCTTTTTGTGAAGTCGGTAAAAACAGAATAATCTAACGAATGAGCTACGTCATTTTCGATGGAAAGAATAACAAGGGCTGAAAGCCGATCTTGTGTCATCGAATTCCTCAAATATGTTTTAAAGATTTTAAGCCTCGAAAAACTCCTTTCAGCAGACGCAACTGTAACAGGTGTGGTGGCAATAATTCTCAGGACTATTTCGATAGTGGGGTAAACTTCGGTTAATTTTTTTTCCATTATGTATTTCAGCACCGAGATAATGTCGTCGTTTCCTTCATACACACGAATGAACATATTCAGTTCTTCGTACAATTCATGTCCATCAATATCACATGATTCTCCTACTGTCATAGATATTTGCAAGTCGCTGCATCGTTTCAAAAGTTCACTATCACTAATTTCCTTTAATCTTTTTGTATTATACATGAAACCAAATATGCTCTCATGGTGTTTAAGTGCCTCAAACCTAGGATGACAGCTTGCGCGCACGTTGTGGACAATAACATAAAAATAGTTTATTTTGAAAATCTCTTCCGCATTCAATTCATGAACTTCAATTCAATTTTGCAACAAATGCGTTGGAAGTACACTGCCAAGACATTATTGTAAAATTAAAGCTGTTTTAGTAATTTTAATGGAATTAGTTAAGTAACTAACTTTATTTTAATTTACCGCTATGTTATAATCTGAATAAGTAGGTAATTAAGGATCAAAATAAAAAGTTTTAAAAAATCTATATTTTTTTAAATTTGCTTGGGTTGTGTAGCGCGAGGCCCTTGCAAGAGCGAGGCCCCGGGCGATTGCCCTGTTCGCCACCCCCTAAGGCCGCCTCTGTCAAAGAGTATCTAACTATTCAGATATTATGTTAGCTTGACTTTGTTTAGACCTATCTACCTCCATAATGGAGATATGTTCCGAACCATTTACATTGTTTACGGTAACTTTCGCTTATCAGTTTTTGGGTAATCATCCAAAAACTAAACGTATATAAAGTTATAGTTTTGTTATCAAAAATATCGTCTGTTTTCCGCAGAAAACTTCGCTATTTACGTCACTAAAATGTTTTAGTTTTGTTATGTAGTCAAGTAAGCCAGTGTTATTAATAAGTTGTTGATATTTCGATTCAAGATAAAGGATCTGATTTACATTAAATTAACATGTTACTAGGTAAACTAATGACGGAAGATTCTGTGTTTTTATATGTGGCCTTAGCATTTTTAAAGTTAGATGGTACGTAGATAATGTGATAACTTCTAGAAACAATATGCAACGTCACGCCTTTTATCCTCGAAGCGGTAGGTAGAGGTGCAAATTGCGGCACGTAATAATATGAATACCATTGTACAATGTACCCACTTTTCACCATTTATGTTATAAGTCCCGTGTAATAAGGAATGAGCCTATTGCCATATACTGGGCATAATTCTAGACTAAGTACTACTATCCAAAAAAGAAAATGCCCAGTAATAGTTTGTCCGACACGGGAATCAAACCCGAGACCCCTTGCCCGGTAGATAGAGTGGTCGTAATTACGACCACTTTATCAACGAGGCAATCTGCCTAGAAACAAGTTGTATTGAAACCTTTTCAATGATTAACTTTAGCACCTGAGAACGACAGAAAGCCGTGTCAAAATCTACTATGTAGATTGGTGCCTAATTCCCTCAAATTACAAAGAAATTCTTTTCTTGATAAAAAAGAATGTAGAGGTAAAGCTCTGAGTCTTAATTCATTAATTTACTCGGATTAATTAGACGATTCAAGAGTATTTTACGAGGATGGAGCGAGGTGTTTATTGGGGCAAACGCAGCTGGTTCTTTCAAATTGTCGGAGCGCTGCTGAACTGACGTCATTACATTGATCTATAAGAAAAAGTAATCGTTTTGAATTAAAATGAGTTTATTTGGATTCTGTTTCTTAAATGTTCCACTGTTTTTAATTGTTTTGTGAATCTGATTTATGGTTTCTTTTAAACTACGTATTTTTAACTTTCTGTGTTAACCCAAAAACCCCTCAAAATGTTACCAGTATCTATGTAAAAACACGCAATATACTAAGATTTTTATTTTACTTTTATCTTGTTCAATAAAATATGGGTTCTTACGTTTCATTGCCGTTCTCAGTGCGTCTGTGACCAAACAAAATTTTTCATAGGAAGGTACCAAATGTTAAAATAATGGTACCCGATACCAGTAGTAAGTCAACACTTAAAATAACAGTTTTTTGGTAAAAATGTAAAGTAGGTGTTTTTGCTGTGTGTATAGATCTATAAGCTACTTATGGTCATCAAGCCGTACAAACGAAAAACACCTGGAGGCTGTTAAAAGCTGAAACTTTCTATCATTTTCAACTATTAAGACATACTATTTTAAGACATAGATATATTTGACAAATGTTTGTACATATGACGTTCAGTGTGTTCCGCTTTTGATGCCCTGGGCAATATACGCCCCATATGGTAAAGTTGGAATGTCACAAGTACTCAACGGCATATAACCAAAATAGTGGGGTGTAAAAGAGCCATAACGTGACTTTTTATAGATTTTCCGATAGCTTTTAGCCTTTGTTTTACTGTCGTCATATATTTTTGAATATATTTTCGGGTAATCTTGTGTTATACACCCTTAATTTATTATTCACAAGGATAAATATTCCTCTTCCTATAGTAAACACTTCGACTTTTTTTCCTAGGACCAATGTCTAGTTTTCCTTAATATAAATAAGAGCAACTGTGTTGAAAGGGGAAAACTAAATTATATTATTAGGCACAAAACGCTGACACTAAGTTATTATTAACAATGTTATAATCCAAAAACCTAATAAAACTACACGTGACACATCGATCGTACTGAAAAAAATCCCAATTTAAAAAAAACTGCGGATGCGCTTAATGTTAAAAATATATATTTTGTATCATAAAACATTGGACAAGAAGTCGTCGTTCAAATAAAAATAGTTTTTCTACAACACACATTACAGACGGCTTTGTCTCATCTTAAAAAGTATAAGTATCTGCTTTTTATAGTAAAATAACTCGTTAACTAAGTAGGGTTATAAAATTACAGCGAGACAAGTCGGTGAGGGTGACACTGACACTTAAAAACCATATTGCGGCAGCTACGACGTGGAAATAAACAAATGCAAAGCTGCGCTGAGTTTATTTTTTCTGAGGGGTGTAAATGGCAACCACAACGCCCGCAGACATTTTTATATAAAACCACTAACATTTTAATACGACATTAATTGTTATAGCTGTATTTCATAATGCCTTAAAAACATTTCATGATGATGCTTCGCCTGTATTTTGGGGATAAGTACTCAGAGATCTGCCTATTTATTAGTTACTTATGTATATTAACTAACATTGTTCACTGGTGTTCCCAAAACTACAAATGGTATATGTTATTACCTACTGAAAATAAGTTCCATTTTCCTCGTAGTTAATTTATAATGCACTATATTACCTTTGTTATAAGGTAGAAAATGCCAAATATTCAAGATTTAAAATAGATTCAAATACCTAAATAAAACGTTAGAATACTGAATTCAAATCTCAAAATTTCCCGTTCGTAAATTCAAGTCCGTATTGACTGACAATAACTCGATTTATATATTGTTTCACTTGAATACGAAATCATTTATCTATAACGAAATACATTTCGGTCGTAGAGACTGCTTCGGGTGGGTTTGCCTTGCCAATGTTGAGGGCTTGACGATTTCGAATTTGATTCCTGAGTCGAAAAAAGTATTAGCTTTTTGTTTAAGGGGGGTGTGTCATCTAATGACTTCTCCCGCCTTGGGTGAGATGAGCGGGGGTGTTAGACTCTTACTGACTAAAACCACCCCGTTCCTACTCCTGCTTTTCGAGCCGGAGCCCCGGTAAACCTGCTAGGCAGTCTGCAGCTCCGGGTCAAAGTATTAGGCAGTAATACTAAAGTCTACAAATACGTTTGATTTTTAGTAGATTTGTTCTCTATTAATACATAAGTATATAAAATAGGTCAACCAATTCAAATAAATACACCACATTACATTAGAAAAACATATTAAAAAAATATTAAGGAAAAACATTGTCACCTCAAAAGTGATAAGGAAGTGCCCTGGTGTTTACAAGGCATCATATGTTACGCTACCTCGCGTGTTTTATGCTTCTAATACACTTACCAGACCCAAACATAAGTGTATTAAGTGCATAATAAATTATGTTGGCGATGCAAAAACCATTACAGGAAGACAGACAATGTTTCTCGTTTCAACTCCCTTTTATAAGTTACTCTAAGAGTTTATTACCTACAGAATAAACACGCAAGCACTTAATAACATCTGTAACTATTATTGGCACCCATGTCAAGGTTTGGACTTTTATGAACACTGAAAAGGAATATTATATACAGCTGTGATTCGTTAAAATAAATAGGTAACAGATATTATTATATCATTAATCAAAATGTTGCGATGGATGGCTGACGATATTTAATTAATTAATATAAATACGCAATCATAGTTAATTTAGTATAATTAGAATTTACACATAGGTACACAATGACACATATTGCATAGCATAGCTTATAGGTAAAATACTCGCATGAGTAATATTATAAAAATAGTGTGTTACTAATTTAAATATTAATATTTAGTCAATATTTTACGCTGATAGTCTATTGTAAAATTTATTGCATCCACGGAATTTATTGGATAACAAAAATCCGTGTAGTAGGTACTCGATTTATGAATTTGCGTAAAACAATAAACTGGCCCAACCAGCTATCTGCCAAATATTTCAATCCAACAAAGAGAATAGAAAATGGCCGTTTCTATAAACACCAACAAAACATTACAATAAATCTGTTCCCCAAAAGATTCGACGAATGAGGATCAGTTAGTTGAAGAACAGTTCGTTTTACAATTCAAACTAAATTAAAACTTTAATAATAAATTAATCCGTTCTGAATTGGAAATGAACACCGATTATCTTGTGGTCAACAACCGCTTACTAAAGCTAGGCCAACAAATTGCTTTTACCAACAGAACAATGTATCCATTATTTATTAATGCTTATTATACCTATACAATATATCACTCAATTACAAACGGAGATCGAAAGATACTACTAAAATATATTTTGTTTTCCTAACCTTGGAACATTGAACCGAAACTTGCCACCCTCGTCCGCCTTTGGGATCAATTTTTAAACCAAAATGTATAAATTGATGAAGCAACTGTCAGTTTCCGACCTTTATTAAAACCTTTATTTGATTTTACGTAAAAACAAGACGTTGTTTTTGTTACCTTTAGGTAAGTTATTGGAGATATAAGGCATTCACCTTTTGGACTCTTTTTGGGAGTTGGTAGACAGAGGTTAGAGTTATTAGGCTATAGAAAAAAGTTGAAAGCTGTCGGGGATTGAATGAAGCACGTACGAGTTGAGCGAGCAGGGCAGGCATACGTTAACGTATTTTATATGCTCACACAATGGTGTCGTTAGTGGTGGCAGGCGGCGCGACCCTGCCTCGGCCGGAAACCACAAGCCAACGCGCGTTTTGCACTATTCTGAACACTGAACACTACTGCCATCTGTTGCTACCGCCATAATTAATGGACGTATCATACGACGTTATTACAACTACATTATTCGAGAATTAGTCTGTACTATTTTCTAACCCCGCATTATTGTGTTAAAGTGTTAAAAGCAAATAATTGTATCGTGGCATTCTTCCCATTTTTCGTAGTATACATTTACTAAAAGAAAACCACAAATACTTACGGCAGCAGTCTCAATCAGATATACCAACACATTTTTAACTCAGTTACAGTTGTGAGTCCGTATCTGGATAGCATTTGTACCTAGAAATCTAGTTCTAAGTCCCTTAGGCCTAAGTAATAAGTGTCTAATAATAAACTCTCAACAAAAGTATCATTCAGTGTCTCAAAACTATGAGCGTAACAAAAGTTTATGGGCCAATAAATACGTCAGTCTGTCAAATCTGGTTAAACGTTCGTATCAGTGTACAGAAGAATCTAAAATTACGAGCTATAAAATGGTGCTCGAGCAAACATTCTTTGTACTACATTTATAGTATTTGTCAGACGTTAGATATCGTTATCGACAGACGTGCGCAGGGTAACGCGGTTATTAGTTTAAGTATAGTAAAGCCAGGCAGCCATCGAGAAGGCCGGCAGGTAATAATAATTATTATGCACAGACGATATCGAGTGGTAGTCACTTGATATTTCGGCAATGGAGTGGTTCGAACAGCTCAATAGCGTACAACGAGGTCTCGATTGGTAGTACAATTTAATTTTCCATCACGATAGAGGATGTTCCGCAGCCGACGCATTTCACTTTGATTGAACTCCGCTCTACTCTCATTCCACTCTCAAAATATTCCATATAGAGCAATTTTGTTGATGTTCCTATAATGTAACCGATAAGTGACGTAACATGTAATGAAAAGCCGCTTGGGATTTTCATTAAACCGTAATCAAACTATGTACTTAACGATCAATCAATCAGAAATAGCTTTGTTAACAACTTAGGTAAATTGTGATAGGGAGACCTTTGATAATATCACTACTCATTATGGAATCAGTTAAAGATGTATGCTGGTTGACAGATTGAAGTAGAATGCCCTACGGACAGGAAACTAATTGATTTAGTAAGTTCAAACTCAAGCCGAGCCGATCCATTCCCATTTCGTGTGTATTAAATAATTCATCCAACTAAAGTTCTCGCACTGACCGCCGTAGCCCCAACCTTCCAAGTTTGAGAGATTGTGGGAGGGTAAAAATGCCTTTTATGTATTTCCCTTTGAATGTTCGTAACGAAATTAAAGGTAACCTCTTATCGAATAATATCTTTCGTATCATAATATTATAGTTGTAGGTTTTCCAATATTCATAATCTAGAGCGGACCTGAATATTTTATCTCGTATATTACAGCCACCTAGTTACAATAAAATGTTTAACGTGGTTTACTATTTGAGAAGTAATCCATTTAAAATGTAAATATAGTGGGCAGGTAGAGTTGGCGGCGCGGCTCGTTTCGTACCTGTTGCCGTGGCGTGCGGGAGTGCGGCCGGCTACGCAGCTCTCCGGGGCTCCTACAGCGCACACGTGGCTAGAATGCCAATTGGCTTTTTGCCGGATGTCGGTCTTTGTTCACATCGCACGTCCATATCCACGCACAAGTTGCACGATTAATCATAATTACTCAGACGATGTGCAGACAGTTGTGTAACGAGCATCTGTTAAGTAAGTTACGGGTCGTGCCCGCCGTATACAAACACATCTTACTTGCGAAAACAAAAGGGAAGATAAGCCAATTTTCCCCAATAATAGGCTCATGCTATTGTTGAAAAGAGTAACCGGCCTATAATTTGGACAGGTGCTAGACGTCAGGGGTTAAGTGGTCTACATTCACTGATTGACCTCAATCTTCTAACAATACGGAGCGGGCGGCGGGTCGCGATTGTGGCTACCGTAGCTGATTAATTGCGAGCCGAACCCTCGATTTTGACATTGAATATTATTTTATCAATCGTAAATGTGGAAATACTAATTTTGCAATACATTTATTATTACATCTTAACATTTAATTTACTATTGGTTTATTTCGATGTGTGTGTGATAAGTCTTTTAGGGGACTAGGAGATACACTTGATTGAGAATTACTGCTTGTTATTTAGTAAATAATAGTTCATGAAAAAAAAATGTTCATCTTTAGTTATACTTACACCTAAATGAAAAAAATGTACTTGTATACAACATAGTGTACCATAGGGTTTAAGTAGAGTTCACTTCACTATCTATTTTAGAAAAATATTTAAGGTCGCTTCAATTTATTATTAGCTGTTAAACGAAGGATAAAGTTAAATAATATTCATAAACTAATAAGTACAGACCTGATAACTCTGTAGGCAATTTTAGATTTTCTCTTAAATCTTATGGCGTGTCGTCTTCGAGCCAGGGCGGAGGCGCCCGCGAGCAGCGCGCTTTGAGCTTCGCTGTCGCTGCCGGCTTCCTCGCCACTTGAATGCGTCTGCAGCGTGTGCTTGACGAGCGCAGGCTTAGGCTTCGAGCTGCCTGCGGAGCCCCCGCCCCTGCCCCAGGACAGCATGGAACTCCGCAGGGACCTGAGAGTCTCCGTTGTACAGCCCCTCTGACTGGCCCGCCACCATACAACAACATATCGGCGCACCGACACACAACCGCTATCCACCCCACACACCGGTCACTGACACTGTTCACCATCAACTTCACACAAACATCGCTCCACTCTCTACATGCTCCACTAGAGCACACTGACGTCACTGGCTTTTGTGGAAGTCTCGGACAGGTGAGTAAGCACGTGGTTCAGACTACGCAAAGATAGAGAGCAGTGAGCGTAGTGCGCGCGCGGCCTGCCCCCATCATTATCACTGAACAAACACCGGTATCGGCAGCGCATACATTAACGGCGATCACGCATAAATGCGGGTGACATATATTTTGTTTTATCTATAGCTAAACAAACAAGGAATGAATGAATGCCTTTTATTCACTGTCATTAATATCTAAATCTCTCACCATTGGGATTGTCACGGATATACGGATAAACCAGTTAATAACAATGCAAGTAATAATCACGTTTGCATTTGCAACTAATTTACAACTGAAACCACGTTAAAAAGTAGTTCACAAAAAATGGAATAACATCTCACGTTTTATGTTATAACACAACACAGTCAGTAGTCATGAGTCACGGTGACAACTTATTCGACCTTCATAGTCAATATTAAATCAAACTTAATACAATGTTATAATAGCACAATAGTTTATATCTTCAGAGCATTGAGGTAAATATTTACACAAAAAGCACCATTTAATGGATTAATGAACTAAAATGCTTCAATAAAGCTCAGAACTCCGATGTTTTAATCGTTTTTAAGTTCGACAGAACTGGTTTTAAGTAGGCATTAAACAAAAAAGAAAATAAACTTTAGATCGTTGCACTGCGCCGTCTTACTACCGATATTCACACATTGATACACATGATCATGTAATGTAATTTTCAGCACACAATTACTGTCACGGTCAGCAGGAAGACAAAACATTGGGTGTTCACAGTCTGTGGACGAGGTTAAACGTGTTCCGTACGGGAAACATACGCGTAAACTAAAGTGTGTGAGTATGCGCGGGCGCCGGCCGGCCGCGTGCCACCGCGTCTCGAGCGCGTCGACTCTCGCGACATTTGCGCCGAAATAGAAATGCTTCCAGAGCCACGTCTGCACCAGACCAATTCTCGACAGTCTGTAACCTTGGCGGATGTTAACCTCTGTGTGAACCAAAACTTACATCGAAACAATTTACATCCATTTACATAATTACAGAAACTTGTAAAACAGCTTGTTAAACTTTAATATTGCATAATTGAAATTCTTGTCTATTTAAGGTGATAACCAGTGATATTTCTGAATGTTTAAATCCTTGATAATACGAAATTACATAATGTTAATAAATCAGATTTTACATAAATAACTAAGTACATAGTTTAAAATGAATAAGTACAAAATAAACGAAACGAATAACTAGAGTCAACCTCTACACAAACGAGCGAGAAAAGTGTGGTTATTAAAAAACTTTGCGCCTACTTTTTAACCTAATTCTGGGATTTGAACTTGGGCAGTTTACTCTCACCAAAGCGTTATTTAACGCAGTCTTTGGATTTTGTTGCTGAAGTAAGAGCAATAAATAAGTAGTTTTATGAAACATTAAAAGTAAACCTAGTCTTATTAAGCTCGTTAGATATTTTTACGTCAACAAACTATTCTGTAGTCGCGTCGTCGCAGCGTCCTGAGTGTGACCCATTTAGAGGTGATACGAACATTCATACTTACATGAATATACCTATAACATAATAATAATATATTCTTTACTCACTTATGCTTCAACTTACATTGCGAAGAGTAATAATTTCTGCTACAACAGACGCAGTTAATGATCAGCTACGCCGAGTCCTCTTTAGACAATTCATAAATTAATATGAACAGTTGAAATGAAATAATGTTTATTTTGATATTTACTTCAATTTCATAATATCTTCTCACACTTGACTAACCGACAGACAGATCAATATTCCTCTTAAACAACACCAGACACTTAGAACGTTGTTAAAAAGTCCCTTGTAACCATCATCTGAGCTAACAAGTGAGATTAATCGTGTGCTAGTTTGTGTGATCGATCACTCGGATATTGGAAAGTAAAGAATTCACTCCAGAGAGGAATCCCATGTTATCACGGCGTCTCGTTCCAAATTGAGACTAATGTAGTTTTAAACGATATTTTATCATCAATTTGTCACAACGCTCACGATACAGTCACTCACATGACAAGGTATAAATAAACGCGAGTATCTCTTTTTAAAATGCTTCAGTATTTTATATTATTGCGTGACATCTGTCCCAACCCCTTTTTCTTAACTTAATTTATGTTAATGTCAGCCAAGTAAAGTCTCTAAAGGAGATTTAGTCGTGCTTAAATTAAACGATTTATTTTGCTACGTTTACCACGTCCTTTGTATCATCTTCTGAATTATCTGAGGACCTTAAGGGAGTGAGCGACGTATGAAAATGATTAAATCTTAAACTTGGCAGGCACACATTCCATCATTTGAGAATATTTAAATACAGAGCCAGCTGTTAGGCATTTATAAGTCAAGGTGAAACAAAAGAACTTTATACCCGCGTAATCCTACACAAGACAGAGAAGTTATTATTGAAGCTATAAATTCACCTACAACCTGCCCACCTAACTCAATCTAAACCGTTCTATCATTAATTCTCTACGTCAAAGTTTCTGAAGTATTGTACGGAATACGAAAGTAAGTTACAAAAAAATACTGGAAGAAAAAGGTGAATTCCCTATAAATAAAAAGTAAATTGCTTAAGCAACGGATTAGTAGGCACAAGATTCTCAAGAGAGAATATTAAATAAGATAGTGGGCGACTGTTGGCCGGTTAATTAGACGGTCTGCACCTACCGACTACAAATAGAACGATATCACATTAAACTGACTACATTGCTGCACTAACGGCTAGCCTATTTGTAAAACGTAGTTTTCGTGTCAGTATGGGCAGTCATTAACACGAAATGGCCAAACATTTTATTTCTTCACGTTTACTCTGACACATGTAGCTACATCAAGAAACAAAGTACCTCTTGGGGATTTGCTACAAAATATTCGAGGTAATCGAGAAGGGTTGTGCACTGAACAAATTTAGGAAAAGGGGTCAGTAAAAATTCAGAGTGAAAAGTTTTGTTGGCGTTAACGAAGCAAGAGAGCATTCTTCGGTTCCCGGAATAATTAATTGAAAATGTAAATGAACGAAACCAAAACCAGAATACTGTAGAATATAAAGTTGGCAGATAGGAAAATAAAACGTTGAGAAGATAACAAAACTAAGACGCTGCTTACAATGAAAATACTCGTAGTCTGATGGAACATTTTAAGGTAGAGGTAACTAAGAGCGATGCTTAAAGTATCTATTAAAAGGAAATCCCAGGGGACTTTACACTCAATGAAAGAACATGAATATGTTTCTCCGGGTGTTACAGTCGTACAGGCATAGACTGTACTATTTTTATCTAGATCTTGGAATCACACAATGTTACAATTAATACCTACCTACTCATGGAAAACCTATTTATTACAATACCATTGTTTACTCTCTGACGCAAAAACTAATATTTATATTTTCACTAAAAGCACTTGAGAATTTATAGTGAAATATATATCGGAAACAAGTTAAAAATACATAGCCAATTTTCCTCAAGCACAAAATGTGTAAAATAACGTAACTGCAGTTGAAATTAAGTAACAATTTTATGCGAGTGGAATACTTTCGGAAGTCGGTGCCAAAATACATTAAAATCAATATGAATGCACACTGCAAGCAAGAAAATCTTTTCCTCTACATTGAATAAGTAAGTGAAAGTGTTTATGTGTGTAGAACTACTTAAAGAAAAAGTAAAAAAAAGAATTGTCTCCAAAGTGCGTATGTAACGCCGGTATAAATGTTTAAAACAATGTTTTGTCACATGGATCGATTCTCGTCCATTTATAAAATAACATTTCCTACAAACTACACATTTTACAGTTGAAATAAAACAAAAAGTTGGTCATGTACTGAAGTTCAAACTGTTTCAGTTATCACACGGTTGCTTTTTTTTCGTAAATAAAACTGTACCAGCATAACAAAGTTATTCCGGCCGGTAGTTGCCAGTTATTTTTTGATACGAATGAAAAGTTTGCATTAAAATTTCCACGATAAATATTGATCAAATAACGTTTTTCATTTTTTGTCGACAATGCACTTAACATTATAATTATTTATTTACGTACTCACTAAGTACCTAAATTGCAGTTGTATGGTATATTATTCAAATATATCGTTAATTCAGAGTCCAGCCACTTAACAATCAACTATTTTTGAATTTTTAAAAGGTCAAAATCCCATTCTGTCTTCCGTCCTATTTCCAAATGATGAATATAAAAACAGAAACCCAAAAACCAGCTGTATTCTTTAATTTATGTTACTTCATACAAAAAGCCAAACACATAAAGATGTCATAATCTGAAAATAATGACCGAAGTAACGATGAAAATACAAATGTAGCAAGGTAAACATTACTTTTCACAACATTGAATCACATGCGCCTTTAGCCGCACTAAGCCTCTGTCAAACATAATAGGGTTACAGAGCCGAGTGGCACTTGAAGGCCAGCCATGTGATTGCATACGTCTAGTTCCGTAGGTATATCAAACGAAAACTGACGTAGTTCTGACGTAAACGCTACGTAGACAACGATCTCTGAATATTTATCACTTTTACAGATGGAGGAGCGCTTGTGTTAACAGATTTAGTATTAGCAATCGATAGTAGCACTATTCACACGTCAATTCTTGTGTCGGTGGCCAAAAATAATGAAGCTAGCGGGCTGAGCACGCGACATTTAGCGTGGAGTGCGCAGGCGCCGAGGGGATATCCAGGACATTTGCCAACTGATAGAGCTATATATAGACCACAAGTATGCGCGTGACCGACCACTTCGGGTGACACGTCTATTTTCAGTGCGTACAATAAAATGTTCGCAAGATAAACACGGAAGAAATTACAACATTCTTGACATTGTTCGCTGTGCCTAAATACTTTTGTAAGTTCTGTTTTGATGGGCAGATGTCGTTACTGTATAAAAATAAACAGATGAAAGCTTTCCATATAATGTTCTACTAGTATTTAGTTTTATATTTACTAAAGCTTATACTGTCAGTCCAATAGGTTATAGATATACGATATATCTTTGAAATAGATCAATATCATGCCTAAATGTAAAGAAATATTATACTATTTTAATTAAAAGAAGAAAGTTTATTCACTTCGCCTATTATCGATACAAACAAAGACATTATGACTACACATGTCACCACTACAAGTACCTACCATATGTTGCCAAATCAAAACAAAACATTGTTACATCGAAATATAATTCTATTTTAATCCCTTGATCAAGTACGTGACCACTTCCACACTGTAAACGAACATTTGTAAAAAAAAAACTGAACCGCAATCGAATTCACGAATTTATTTTATGCATCGACTGTTTTTCGTTTACACTCATAATAATTCTCGTAACGTAGTGCATGGCATGGTTACACTTAAATGACATTAATAACAGAAAATCTTTTGAAGGCAGTCGTTA